>NC_066868.1:193586-238586 GCF_025177605.1 Cucumis melo
GAAGCCAGAAGAAGAAAAAGAGAAAGAACTTCTTCTAAGCCAACTACTTATATCTTATTATTTCCTTTCTTATTCCTGATATCTGATTATATCTTAAGAAAGAGGAAGACTACGTAGGAGAAAAGCAAGAAATGAGGCGGTACTAACTAATCTGTAAATTCAGTCAAAGAATGAAGAGTGACGATCTAAGGAAGATCGAGGGAAGATGCAACCAAGAGCCAAAGAACCCACCTCTGATGAGAGGGCTGGACCTCGTCGCCCTGGGGCTAAGCTAACTCCTTACCGTGGTGCTCCTTCCTCTGATCCCAGAAGTGTTCTCAACCTGCATCATGGGTTTCAGGAGATGAAATAGACTCAAAAATCTGTCAATTCAGTCAAAGGGCTGGTGTGCAATACCATACAATTTGGCTCGGGGCAAACTCCCCTACGAAAGGTGAGACCGGAGCAAGAGGATAAAGGGAGTATTTTCTTCACGAGTCTCCCATCCTTATTCGTCTAAATGTGATTGGGTACGATTTAGGTCGGTTCTAGCTTCAGGTCTAATTCATTCTGGGCCTAGGTCCCCGTGCCGTAAGAGTCTGTGAAAGAAGTACTGAAAGGAGAGCCCCAACTGACTCAGCGGGAACAAGGACTGATACAGCAACTTCTTCAGGAGCAAGGGATGCCTATCGTCGAGTCTCTCAAAGGTCAGATTCAGATCTAGGTAGGGTTCCTACTTCCTCCTCTGTGAGGTGACTGGTCTGTGGCTTTTCCTCTCTTCCTTTGGTCTCGTGTACTCTTCTTCCAAGACTAACTGTCTAGACGTAGACTGATTCAATGTCCGTTCGAGCTGCCTTCCACTCATAATCCTACTTCTTCTTTTCCCGGTAAGATGGACATTAGAGGGGGGTTTGAGCCTCAAATCGGGAGCAGGATCGATGCTTTCTTCTCCGTCCTTCTACGCGGTGTGAATAGAAAAAGAAGGATGAGCTATGAGGCAGCAGCAAAGCCTTTTCACTCTATGAAATTCAAGGGTAGAAAGATTTCAATCTTCGTTTGACTCAATTTCATGGGATAAAGCGAGATATGTGTTTCCAAGTAAATGGCCACCCCTATAACTCCCACGGAGCGGTTCACAGGTTTGAGTTTATCCTCCATTCTTTTCAGAAAAGCATCCGTCTGGAAGCAGAACCAGACCCAACTATCCATTAGTCTGGGCTTCAAGGGAATCTTTCATCAGCGGCGGAAGCAGAAGATCAGCCTGCTGGTTTTGAGGTTAGAATATAAAGACCAATAGGTAGAGGGGAATTCAGTAGCAGAGTAGGTTTCAGCTTCAAAGGAATCCTCAGTCTAAGTAGTTTCAGTTGTTGTGAGATCGGGTATCTCTCTTTAGGCCGTCGGCCTTGAAACTGGATTGATTGACTTCCCAACTTTCAGAAGAACTCTTATTTGACGACCGTTTTCAAACCCCATGTTCAGATTCTACCTTTCGCTAATGAAATCACTCTACCCCCACGTAGCGGCTCGACCCGCGAACAAAGAGGACCGACTGATTAAGTAGAATTCATACTCATTCTTATAACTTCTCAAAAAGGGCAGAAAGAAATCCCAATCCCAGTTGCGCGAGATCTCCAGCTATCGGCATCGGTTGTGAAGATCAGCCTGATGAGCCGCCCGTTGAGGCGCAAAGAATTTGCGAGTGAATATGGATAAAAAAGATTGAGTGGATAAATAAGGGATAATTCCTTAACTTTCAGTCGCTTCGATCATTCTTTGAGCCTCTTTTCGGTTCAAAATGGACATTTAGTAGAAATCGCCATAGGCTGAATTCAAGTTTTCTTCTCGGTTCTTTTCATCTCATTTACTCAAAATACCTGGAAGAGGATCATATTCTTTTTTGATGCCTCCTTCTCCTTGAGTAGGCTTTCTTATTGCGGACTCAGTCGCCTCAAATTTCTTTGAGCCTTTGGAGTTGGAAAGTTTCAAACTATTCATTCTCAAATTCTTTGAGCCTGATTTTCTTCTTCAATTCTTTAGGGAATGGTTCGACCATGAATTTCTCTTTTCCTTGTTCATTGATTCCTTTTATGAGAAAGAAAGTATATGATTCGAAATCCTGCTTAGTTTGACTCGGTGAGTACACTTGAATCAGTACGAGAACTTTGAGTAGGAAGTAGTACGATAAGTAGGACGCCCTAGCCTCACAAGCAAGAACAACTATGAATCTAGGGTCCCACTACGCGGGAAGAAGTTCCCACAACAGGAGAAGAAGATGTCGGTAGTCTTTTTTGATGGGGTAATTCAGTCACTTAATCAGTCAATAGGAAGAGAACCACCTCGTTTCGAGAGCGGGCGACCCTCTCTTTCATAGTCAAATAAAAGCCCACTACGCGTCCGAAGGACTCATTCAATTCCACTAAATTGAGCCTCAACTCACTCAAATTCTTTTTTCCTCCACTTCTCTTTCTCTACTGCCCTTTTCCCTCCTTTTTGCGTACGATTTGTTCTAACCTAATATTCTCTTTCTGAGTCCAATGATGAAAAGCTGTCAAGGGCGATCGGCTAATCGTACCACGTAATCCTTTCAATCGTACAAGGTCTTGTGAGTGAGTCCACGCTTTCCTTCCATTCAATCTTTCTTTTAAGTAAAGCCTATCAAGATAAGGATGCCTTGGAGTGGAATTTCATGAGTCCTTCGGACCGGTTTAGAGTGCAAATCAAGTGTATGCATTCACCCTTCTTTGGATTTCTGAAAAGGGGATTGGGCAGGTCGAAGTAGGCTCGGATCTCAAATCAAGGCCTTTTTCTTCTTTGAGCATCTCAATTCTGACTCTTAAATAAGGTTCAATGCCTTTCATTCACCTAACTAAAAGGCGAAAAGGAATGAGATCGGTAAATCGGTAAGTAAAGAGGTCTTATACTAGCCTATTATATCCTTGGTACGCCAAACTGCAACCAGGAGATGGAGATTCCTTCCTTTCGATATTTCTAATACGCGCGGACCGGGGACACTGCCGGTCGAGCTCTCCCTCAATTCTTTCTCGAACCCTCTCATCCTTCTCTGATTAGTTCTTTCTTGTGCAGTTATCCGTGTGGACAGGAGAAGTAGAAAAAGGAGAGGATGCTCGATCCTCGAGAAGGAAGGTCATTGGCGCGTGGTGATCAATTTCTCTTTAGACAATGTCCCAAGGCGGAGAAGGAGTTGACGGCTTCGCCCCTCTCGTATCGGGATGAAATGTTCACATCCTACCCTTCTCAAATTCTCGTATTAGAAAGGTTCAGTGGAGAACATCTATTAATAGTGGGTCCCTCTACACCTCCAGCGCTTTCTCCCTCTTTCTTCAAGTTTGGGATCTCCTCTTCCCGGTATTCCTATCCTCGTAGGTCAAGGAACCCCGATCGAAGGAAGAAGAACTCCTACTTCTCCTTCGTCTATCATTTCTGCTTAAGTGACCGTGCGCTCCGATCCTTCTGCTCTCGAGTCTCCTCATCCCCTTTATGTGCTTTGCTTGGTCTAAGATTTTCCAGGGTTCAAGGTTGAAATCGCTATCTAGTTCTCAGCCTATTTGCCTTGGGAGAGATAGGCTTAGAGCTTACCGATCAGCGGATGAGGCAAATTCAAGAAGAAAAGCAACTTCCCCAATTCTTCCATGGCTTCATCGACAGCCTTCGCACACCGGGGTTGAGATTCGAATACTAACTTCCTCTTTCAATGCACATTCACACGGGGGGAAAGATTCGATTTCCTACTTCCCGGGGTTTCTTCATCAAAGTTCAGACGTCAAATCCGGGAGAATCCTCTATGTCCCAGGATAAGAAAGTTCAAAGCCTTTCAGAGTATAGAAGGAAAACCTGAAAGAAGGAACTGAAACCCCTGGGCGCCTCCGGGATGATGGAAAATTTCCCGGTGGGGATCGACTAAGAAAGAAGGCATCCCACTCCGCGGTTCCATCCAGAACAAGGTGAACCAAGAATCCCTCCGGAGGTGATCTTTGCCCCATCTGGTGAGGCTATAGCTGCAGAAGTGGTTCTAGTTTCTTGCCTTGGAAGTCCTCATTTCTTTTTGATAAGCAATGACTTAATCAAGGTCCCCTCTTCCTACGAAAAAAGAAGGGGTACTGCCTCAAATTCCCCTCTTCGCCTTCTCCTCCGCTTCAACTGATCCACACACGGTATAAAAGGAAAGGCTGAGAACTGGATTTCTTTCTGACTTCCCCAAAAGTATGGGAATTGAGTTCTCTCATTTATTCTATTGAGAATATGAATTTTCGTAGGCTTCGTTGGGTCGGACGAAGAATTCAGACTTTTCGAAGCCTCAGAAAGCAGAAGTAGTCTCGGCGGAGGCAGCAAACCCGCTGCTCGAGCTATGGTATCGGAATGAGAAGTGGAAGTTTCAGTATCCGCGGGCTAGGAGAAGAGAGTCGAGTGGAGATCTTTCCTTAGTTTTCGGGAGGTAAGAGAGAGCAAGGGAAGTCTCAGTTTCCGCAGTTTCATCCCTTTCATCAGTACGAAATTCTTCCATCCAGAAGTACGAGAACTATCCGGTTTCGACTGGAAAGGATGAATCAGTACGAAAAGTCTATATGGAATAAATCAGTCCGACTATCGATAGTCTTTTCCGGAGCGATATAAAGTAGCTCGAGAGCTCAGAAGAAAGGAATAAGATAAATAGGAATTGGAGTAGGACATAAAAAGAGTCTGGTTCTTTTCCAAATAAAGAAAGCACTACGCCGGAGAAGGACTTGTCTTCTTCTTATAGGTATAGGCTTTCCCGAGAATACGAGGTTTTTTTGACTCTGAAATTCAAAACTCGAAAGAGAAGAGAAGCAAGAGTCATTCCTTACTCATCAAGAATTCGCTCTCATCATAGGAGGGGATCAGTCCCACATAGGCTGCTGAGTCAGACGGTTGCGGACGAACTATTAAGAGGGTCAGACGGACTATCAGGATCCGAAGTGGAATCAGAATGAGTGCTCTTTCTACCGTATAGAAAAGAAAGGATAGGATTACTGTAAACCTCCTCTATTTCTCGGCTTCCTTCCGAGCCTACTCTTTGCCGCTGGGCCCCACGGAGCGGTATCAGTTTTGCTGAAATTAGAATAGATGAGGCAAGGCGGGGCAAATCTTGAATTTGAATAAGGGTTTGCCGAGCCAATAATTAGATCCGCTTTTGGAAAAAAGAAAGATCAGATCTACCCACGGAGCGGTGAATCCAGTGCAGTGCGGCAGCAGATGGTTCTGCTTCAGCATTAACTGATCCGCCTGATGAGACGGAAATCCCCTAGTCATTTATCGCCTGCCCAACTCTACAAATTGGAAGAGTCAGACTGCTTTCAAGAATCAGGGTATTTTTTCAGCCTTTATAGACAATTTTTTCATGTCAAAAATCCCCTGAACGGCTTAAGGTCAGTAGTCTTTACTCGGAGTAGTAACTAGGAGAAAGAAAGAGCTCTCTTTATTGTATTTTCAAGTTGCAGTCGTCCTCTCAATATCAATAGGAGTCGTGGGGAAAGCATTTCTTGAATTTGACATTATAGGAGGGGAGCCGAGGAATAGAATAAGCTCTGAGCTTGGGGTTAGCAATAAAGAAAGAAAGAAAAGCAAAATCAAGGTCCAGATTAGTTTCATTTGTGTACTGCGCCCTGCTGCAAGAATAGAAAGGGCTTTGTCTGGTCTAGATCTAAAAGAGTCAGACTGAGACTAATAATCAGCCGCTAGAAGAGGAGTAATACGCTGAATTTCCCGCGTAGTGGGGGCCTTCCTCGTTCTCTGTTCTAGAGAGAATAGGAATCCCAGAGCCTGGCGAAGATTCAGAAATCAGAGGAATTCTAGTAGTCGTCAGTCTTATGGAAGAATGTTGAAGAGCGAAGGCTTGAAGGTTTGCCCATATCCGCAATATACTTTTTCATAAAAGAAATCAGGGTGCCTTCTTGCTAATGGTTGAAAAGGGCTGGACGACCTCACTCTCTCATCCAATGCATATTAGGTTTTTTTTGCCCTTCTTTTTCCAAGAGCGCTTATTCCCGACTTATCAAGGGCAGACTCTTCCTCCTAACCCTAAGAAGGCATTCTTGCAACCTATGAATGTCAGGAAAGTGCTAAGACCGGTAATGAATCTGAGACCGGAAGCCATTTGTCCAATTCTTCCTTCTGGCATTCTCTGCTTCTGATTCAATTGCTAAGAGCGCATTCTGTCCAGAAAGACCATTCGATGCTTATGAGACTATATCAGTCGACTAGTCTCAGCTATGTCCGGTAGAAGCTAATGCAATTGCTTGCTTTTCTCTCTAAACCAGTTCTTGGCAAGCCCTCTTTCTTTGCAGAGGGCTTGTGATCTAATCAAGCTGAAGCTGAAAGGCTAATCTTTATTCCCTGCTTTCCTCGGGCGTGAGAAGTGAGGACTTGCCATGGATAGGATTTTTCAAGAAAGGCCATTCCATTAAGTGGTGAAATAAAGCAGGAAGATGATTGAGTTCCATAAATCAGTCCTTTACAAAGAAAGCACGTAGCCTCCGAAGGCGCGAAGCGGAGCGACTCAAATCAAAGACGTGGGGACTTGTCTTCTTCTTAGAAGTCTTTAGTAGGTATAAGTTTCAGTGGTTTGAAATACAAGGAAGAGAGGAAAGCCTAGGAAGAAAAAGGTGAAAGGCAAGATCATATTCAAGATTCAAATAAGAAGAGGCCCTCCTTAAGAAAGAGGTGAAAGAGAGAATATCTCAAGACTAAGAAAAAATGGGGATCCCGCGGAGCGACTTCAGAGGAGCGGACTGGTCCTACGTAGCTTAATAGACTCCGTCCGGACGGTAGGCTTTCTTTCTGATAATAGTAGAATCAAATACGATGAAAATCAAATCATCAGAGGCCCTCCTTAAGATTGAGCTCAAGACTAAGAAAAAATGGGGAGGCTCAAAGATCATTGATAAAGACTTCGACCAACTAAAGAAACTCGGTCCGGAGGACGGAATCAAAAGTCAATGGAAGTCCTACTACTACGTCCTTCGGACGGATAGGCTTGATGATAATAGTAGAATAAGAGGACATTTTCAGATTCAAAGAAGACATAAAAGAAGATAGGCTTGAATCTCACATCAATATTCCCACGGGGCGGTATCAGTTTCCGAAAGGACGAAGATTCTTTGAGCCTCCGCGGTCAAACCCACGGAGCGGTTGAGGCAAGAATATGGTCAGGTAATTTCCCGATTATGAGTAGTGGATACTGTACAAGCCTAATGCTCTTCGTTCGGGGGAGGGAGTTTGCTTGCTACTTTCTTCTCGTCTAGCTCTTGCAGTGCTTTCATTCCTTCTTTTCATGCCCCGGAGGACCTGAAATCCGCCCGCAGAAAGAGGGATGTTTTTGGATTGAATACCATAAATCAACGAAGAAGGCTAAATCATTCAATCTACCCCTCCTTTATCCTCTTCTCTGGCTGATTATCTGACATAATGGTTTATGGAACGTCTTTCATGAGATAATGAGATCAGAGAAGAAACCGTAGCTTCAACTCTCACTCCCGACCAGCACGCAGGGAAGAACCCTGAAAGTGCTTAAGAAGCTTCTTTCCCCACCCTTCTTTTGCTTTCATGAAGGATAGGCTTTCCCTCCCATGAACGTCAATTCTGCCTTTTGGAAGGTTCGAAGAATCAATGAACAAGGCTCCGTAGGCGCAAAGAATTTGCGAGTTCAATGAAAAAAATTGGAGTTGACTCGACTGGATCCATAAAAGATAGAGGGGGGGAGACAAAGAATAGGCTTTGAGCTATGGCTGGAAGCCAGATTGAATGTCAAATCCGCCAAAACTCAGTCTAAATTCAGAACAAATCGTGCAAACCATTTTTGATAGCCAAGTAATCAAGGAGGCGGCTGTCCTTTGCTTCATCCTACAAATCCCCCTCTCCTTTCCAGCTAAAGAAAGTCTCGCGTGCCTTCTCTTGGTAAGATATCTCGCCCTTCTTTATCGATTAGGCTTTGCCTTGGCGTGAGGATCAAAGAATCTTGAGAAGGGCATTCCCTATCGAACTACTAACCACTAAAGCAAGGAGAAAGACTGAAACTGAAAAAGCAAGAGATAGAACCTCAAGCTGAAACTGCTTTTTCTTCTTAAGCTGCAACGGTGGGGCGGGCCCCTCCCCTCTGAAGTTCAGTCTCGTCTCATTCATTCTGAGTCTTCGTTCTCGCTTTCTCTTTCTCAACTCCTCTCAACTCAACTGGAGTAGCTTAATCTTTGATCCTTATTGAGAATGAATTTCAGATCGAAGGACTTCGATCGATCGGTATGCGAATGAGAAAGATCTCTTCCCCAAGGCCGCACTCTGGATTGTAATATGGTCAGGTAATTTCCCTATGAGTGGATACAGAGCCTAATGCTCTTCGTTCGGGCGAGTTTGGTTTTGGTCGCTCTTCTCGCTATTCTAGCTCTTTCAGTGCTTTCATTCCTTCTTTTCATGCCCCGGCAAAATGGACCTTCAATCCCGGGTTGATGCTTTGAACGTCAATCCTGAGGGGATGGGTTTTGGAGTTTCATCCCAAGAATCGAATCATGCCATTCCGGGTTTATGCTTTGAACGTCAAATAAGTAGAAAAGGAGAAGCGAGCCTCAACTCTATCAAAAGTCCCACCGGAAGAGCACGCAGGTGGTCTATCCTTCTCAACCAAGTGGTCTCGATCTCTCAGCTTAATTCCTCAACCTCAAAGGCATAGCGCTCGCTTGCTTTCAAGCTGAGGCTTCCTTTCGTACTTAAGAAAAGAGGGGGAAGGAGCTCAAGACGCCCCGAAGTACACTAAGAAGAAAAAGGTGTCAAAAGCTCATATTTGGGGAACTGCCCTTTCGTCCTCCCGTTCTGGAACAAGGTCTGGAACATCTTCTGACTTCACCACTTGATCCTTGGCACTCCTTAACAGTCCCTTCTCATATTTCATTGAGCCTTGCGCGCACTCATTCAGAAGAAGGAAGACGACCAAAGAGTTTACGATGGGAGAAAGAAGAGATCAAGCGGAAGAGCTCTTGAGTCAGAGTCAGTGTCAGGGTCGCCATAAGCGGCTCTCCTTCCAGAGTCTGGCCGAGGGGGAGGTTAGAAGACGATAAAGTCAGAAAAGGCGCGAAGCGAAGCGACTGAGAACCTACTTAACCTACTTAAAGGAACCTACTCAAACCAAAGGCAAGGTTAGAAGCGACTTAGAATGTCAAGGAGCGCAAGTGCAAGAAAGGTTCAGACCTTTCATAATAGGAGGTTACTGAGGAGGTTGTGTCACATAAGTCACATGTCGCTGTCTCACATAGGAATTCCCATCCCTGGACTAATCCAATAGAGGGTCGATACCGGTTGAGGAATTAGCTCCCCATCCACCCCCAAATCTAGCTCTCCATCATCCATCCCCAATCAAGGATAAAGGGACACTAAGTCACTCCAGCAAGAAAGCGAAGTCACTCTCCTCTTATCGGGACGAGGCGCCGGAAGCTATTTCTCTGCTTAATGCCGCCGTTGCTGCTCCACCTGAATTAGTGGGAGAGGTTTAGGCTATTCTATATTGAACAAAGAAATAATCTCTTATGTGGCTTTACCCTTGAAGATTCTCAGAAAAATCTGTAAATAAGAGAAGAGCGCCGATACCTGCGACCTGATTGAAAGGACCCGAGCGAGGCAGCCCCACGTAGCGGTTAGGAAGCGAAGAAGCTGAAGAAGACGCGTGTCATGAAGAAAGGAGGTAGCAGCCCGAAGGTTTCCTTTCCATTGAATCAGAGGTCATATTCTCCGTGAAAGGGTAGAGAAAAAGGGAATGAGAACAAGTTAGTATCCTTCTTCAGCTCTGACAGTTGAGGAAAGAAGCAAGAACTCCAGGATATGGGTGCTTGGCAGCTGCTAACCCCCATGATATTAGGTTGAGGCCGAGTTCCCCTTAGTTAAGAAAGGGGAAAGAATAATGGAAGAAGACTAGTCCTCCTCATTTTTCTTATGCTCCGCTCCGTCCTTTTGACTCCTTCATTCCGTGCCGTAGGTCTTTGGATAGTCTTCGTCATCATCAAGACCGAAGGACAGGTCACTTTTTTCATAAGTCCGGAAAGATCTCTCGGAAGCAAGGGCGCGGATGGATCTTTTGTGGATGAGAAATCTTGCTTAGTTCTGGCTGCCTCTCCCGTGTAGTGGGGGTCTCTCCTATCTTCCTACCTTCCCCCTCTCCGTCAGAGTGAGAGAAAGAAAAAAGACCTCCGATCCCGGTCCGTGGTAGTTTCATTAAGCCCCTTCGCTTCCTCCTGCCTGATGTGACTCATACAAAAGAGAGTCTTTTCTGACTATCTGACTGAAGAAAAAAGTCAAGGATTTCTCGTGAAGTTAGGCTATTTGCCTGAGATTCGCATACCGATCAAGAAAAGCCTCAGCTACTGCTTCCCTAAACGGCTTCTGCTTTCTCACTTGGCTATTTCTCGGCTTTTTTCCTTCTCAATCTTAGACAAAAGAGGAGGTTCACCTTGCTTTTCTTATGAATGATATTCGCTCTTTTTTTCTTGTTATTGTTAGTGGAGAGAGTCCTTCGCAAATTCTTTGATTTTCATTCTTTGAAATGGAGGTTCATGAGAAGATGAAGTTAGTGATCCACGCCACTCAGCAGAAGCAAGCTTCACCTCCGAGAGTTCTTCAAAGAAGAAGAAAGCCTATCCGTAGGACCAGTCTCTGAAAGAAGGAGAATTTCATGAGTCCGGAGGACCTGTCCGGAGTTGCAAAAGAGAATCTTTCTTCGACCTCCTAACCGCTCTATTTCAAACTACGAGTACCTTCGCACCTGAGCTTCATTTTGGACTCCTCTGCCCTACGCTTTCGCCTTTCTCCTCAACGTCTATCAACTTTGTCCCTCTTGAAATATGGTCTCCATGGTCTCCTCTACCGCGTAGTGGGCTTTCCGACTCCCGACTCAAGACGCTTCCTTTCTAATCTAAGCTGCAAGGGGGCCTAACCCAAGATTTCTTGTTATAGGAGCCTCGTCTAGCTTCTGCTTTCTCTTATGCTTCCTTTTGACCTTCCTTCTTCCGAAACTGGGACAGATGACTATCCAATCCC
Source organism: Cucumis melo (assembly GCF_025177605.1). Taxonomy (NCBI): domain Eukaryota; kingdom Viridiplantae; phylum Streptophyta; class Magnoliopsida; order Cucurbitales; family Cucurbitaceae; genus Cucumis; species Cucumis melo. The sequence goes on from NC_066868.1 coordinate 204,618, forward strand.
TATCTCTGGGGTTCCTCTCAGAGTGCTGCCATAGGGGGCCTCCTATCCTCTTCAGTCTAGTTCCTTTGCTCCTCTCCGATCATCCCGGTCCTTCTACTAAGTGGAGTGATTTTCCCCTCAATTCCTCTCCTTTCAGTCGAGCCGCTTTCGCTCCTCTCCCTACGGTCGAGTCACTTACGTGCCTCCCCCTTTCTTTCCCTACGGTCAAGTGACTTCGCTTAATCTTGGACTCTATCTCCTTAAGAGTCAGTCGATCTTTGTAGAACCTACGGTCTTTTCACTTACGTGCCTCAACCTCAAGTTATGACTCTTCCTGCCCTGGGCGATGGAGTGCCCTTCGGGCTTCAAGCCTTTTCTTTTCAGAATGCCATCCCATCCGATCATGACTCAGTCTCCCTAAAGAGAGAATGAAAGGACGAGGGATGACTCCCACTACGCGGTCTCTTCTTCTGAAATGGAAAGATAGTTCACCCGATCGAGAGAGATTTCCCGCAGCAACCTCCTATCCGTCGCTATCGCTATCAGTTAGTCTGTATAGTTCACTCTATCCTTATCCTATTCAGAGTCCTTTATATGCTTTTCAGAGGGTTCTGTCTCTACCTATGCCATAGGTAATAGTATAGGGCGGCTATCTATTTTTGATCTTATGTGTTGGTACGGGAAAGTGCTGTACAGGTAGTATATGAAAATGCTGGAAGACTTTCTCAAGTCTTTGACTTTGATTGAGTATAGGCGTCAACAATTGGACAGGATCACAGAACTATACTTCTCCATCTACTTTTTTCATGATAAGAGCCAATCTTGTCACAGGAAAACTCTCTCTATTTCCTAACTGCTACATAGTCACTCATACATTAGTCTGTCAGCATAGTAGTTACTCGACTGACAGAGATACGATTTACCTTAAAGAAGTGCAGAAAGAGTATAAGCAAGCTAAAATACACTCTTTGGCAAGGATAAGGAAATGGATATTACAATATTTATTGAAAGACAGTTCATCTTGACTCACTGAAAGGCAGTCTTTTAATAGAATATGGAAAGGTTCTGGCGCATCAACTGGAAAGGAAGTAGCTTGTGCTTGGCGTACTCTAAGCTCCGAAGCGGATCTTCGATTTCATTCACCTCTTCAACTCGTTCAAGCAAGTTTCACTAATGGCCGAAGTCAAGTCCTTCTTCGCGCCCAGACGGACCCCCTCGATTCTTTGTTGCGGGAATCAGGCTGGAATCTCTCTCTCCCTAGCCCTAGGATAGAATGTGATCTCTTTCTCTCCACTCCCCCTCCCTTCCGTCCTCTCTTCTCAGATTTCTTTGACATAAGATAGAAGGCAATCTCCACCATGTACACAAGAGCAAGCAGAGCGAAGTACGACCGAGAAGAAAAGAGAAGACCAGAAAAAGGTTATGAAAGAGACTATCGACCAATAAGGATAGAAGCCTGAGAACGAGAAAGATAAAGAAAGGGGAAGGTTATTGCGAGATCGTATAGCAAAGCAGGACCAGAGGGTCGGAAGGAGCTCGAGTTTAGTTGCAGAGGGTCGGAGCTCTTCTCAGTTTCAGTTGAATAAACCCTTGCACATGCAAACTCTCTTCCTAGAGATAGGGTATAAATATGCTCCTCCGGTCCGGAGGGAGAGGTTATTCAATATACCGAGTTGGATGGATCGGATTATGAGTGTTGAGGGAATTGTTATCATACTCTAATAAGAGTTCTCATCATCAGTCTTCTTGACAAAGAATCGCGCGTATTCTCGGCAGAAGAAAGAGTGAAAAGAGTCCGCATCCCTACAGCGAGACAAGAAAAGGAATAAGTGCTGTTGCAGTGAGTAAAAGATCTTTCATTCTCAGTTGGAGAAGGTTAGCAGCTTCTCTCCTCGATTCAGGTACGGCTCCCTGGTATGCTAGGCTGATGGAGACTTTGGAAGCTCATTCTCTGACTTGTCCGGGTGGAGCACCCTATAACCGATTGAGGTTTCTCATGAACTTGTCCAAGTCTTCCGCTTATTATGACCCGAATCCTTGTCGGTGGGTGGGGAAGTGAGTGTTGCCGATCTTCTTCGGTTTCTGTAGTGGATTGATAGCTTTTCAGCTAAGATTCTGTAATTGTTAGTAGTTTCACGAGTAGGATAGATCGACGGAGAACTCAGACTAAGAGTTCTCAACTTCGTGTACAAGAGAATTAGGCTCATACAGGACGGACAAACTCCCCTGAATCTGCAGACAAGAATCAGTTAATATGGATAAACAAGTCCCATAACAAGATAATATGGATAACCAAATCAGTCCAAAGTCTGCAGCTTGAAGTGGTTATTATATGGACAGTCCTTCGGACGGAGGACCGGCTGGATCGTCGGCAGCAAGAACTAAGAGTCATGATCGGCCGGATCGGAGGTATTAAGTTTACCAGATTGAGTTCGACAGGTAACTTGAGGAATAGGGGAAGAAGTTCCAACAAGAGGAGAAAGGGGAGAAAGCAAGAGCTATTCGGGTCTTTCAGTTCGTAGGACGCATGAAAAGAAATAGGAATGAGACCGGCCGGGCCGAGTCGAATCGGGTAGGGTCTGTCTTGAGTTCTTCCCCTCTTCCAATAGGGAGAAGAGCTTCAACTATTCATTCTGAGTTCTTTCCTTATTCCCTTTAATGAGTCACTGAAAGAGGAAGCGATACCAGAGGGGATAGGATCGAATATCCTTTTCCATCAGGATCGGTTTCCGCTTGACCTCGGAACAATGTAATTGAGTCCTTTACCGAGTTCACGGTATTCCGAATGAGAGAGAACAAGAGGCAGCTAGAACTCAATAGGAGTATTCGAAAGGATATGCTTTATTACTTAAAGACCCTGAAGAGTATGAGTCATCTTTCTCAGTTTCCGTATCGGAAAGGTATGAATATGCTCCCACGTAGCGGTAGAGGTGTGAACCAGCACGCGAACTCTGATTATCAAGGTCGAAGGGTCTTTCCTTCGTTATGATGGAATTCTTAGAAGAAGAAGTGATCTTTCATGAGTATGAGACTAATTAAGCTAGCACGGACCGGGAATTCTTATGCAATAGACCGAGAATACGAGGTCAGAAGACAGAGGAATGAGAAAGAGGCTCTCCCGGCCGAGTCTCAGAACTCTTCTACTTAGCCGATAGGCATCGGAATCTTTTTATCCCGACGGATAGGGTAGGTAGGTTGCTGCTACGTTGGGAGATGAGGAGGAATCCTCTGACCTTGGGGAGGCCCACGTAGGGGTTATCAGTTAGTATGATATCTTTCCGAGTTCTAGAAGCAAGCTAGAATACGAGACTGCCCACGTAGCGGTCAGACCAAGACCTCATTCTATCTTTCAGTGAATAGGGGGTTAGGATGTGGCTCCTCGACCGAAAGGTCTTATGCTTTACAAGTCTTCTTTCGTAAGAGTCAGTCGCTGTGGAACTTCAATCGGCATCGGAATGAGACCGATCGGCCGAGTTGGAGCAGCTTTACCTAGTAGGATGAGATCTTGTCCCATTTCTGAAGAGGAAAAATGAGATAGATCTTGAATCAGAGAAAAAGGGGTTAGATAGAGATAGGCTTTCCCAATAGAGAGTTGGGCCGGGGAAGAGTTCTTCTTGAGTCAGCTAGGTGCGAAGCAGAATCAAGCTACGAAGGACAGGATAGAAGCTGCGAGAAAGAGTTCTAAGATCTCAAGGATAGAAGAAGCTCTCCCGCTCCGTGGGGGGCGCAGATCAAGGGAAGAAGCGCAGAAGTAGTCCCGCGAATGAAATAATCTGATATAAGAAATTGAAAAAGAAGAAATTCAGAACAAATATCGGTAGTTCTTGCTTTCTCTCTGAATCTTCCTCTTCGAAAGAAGAACCTACGGCAAGGCGCCATTGAATCAGACTAGGGACAAACTCCCCCGATCGACAGGGCTAATCAGCCTCCCTCTAAGTTCTTTCTACTACTACAATAGCCTCAGAAAATAGTACCACTGCTTTCCCCTTTTCTTGATAGTGATTCGTACCGAACCCAAAGTTGAGACCATTGAGGTTGATTCGCAGTGGCTTGTCTTCTTTGTGTCGTAGTTGTTCAAGCAAAGCGCTTAGATTGATTGTTAACTCATATAACGAAATAATCTATATAATGATCAAAGATTTCCCATACCGAACCGAAGAGAAGAGAAGCATTCCAAAGAACTGAGATCGGAAAGTGGACTAAGCAAAGTCGACACGATGTACAAAGTAACTCGACCCCAAACCTAAGGCAGAGGGACTAGCTAGGGCCGGGCCCCATTCCATCGACCGCGGTGAAGGAATTATGCCCGATCGGGGCATATGGTTTGACAACTTATGCAAGGAGTCAATATTCTTTGAACCTGGCTTTCTTATATAGAAAAGACTACCCGTCGGACCCTGACATTCGCACTAAAGAATGGCCTCAAAGAGGCAAGGGGAAGAGTGAATGGGATCGACCGGATAGGAAGAAAGAAAGCTCCCTGAGTCTGACTTAGTTAGTTGGGGGGTCAGTCCCAGTTGCAAGTAAGATAGGATAAGACCGACGATGCATAGCCACTTGTTCATTCTACAATCCATGAAATTGAGAAAAAAGGCTTGATATTAGCCTGGGGCTAGAGATCTTCCTTACTCCCGAAACGACTCAAGAGATCCAGCAACCACTCCTGAAACTGGTCCGAAGGACTCATTCATCCATATTCACGAACCATCTCCCGCTCCCTTGATCTTTCCTACTTAGCTTAGACGAATCTTTCCTACTTCTCCGTCTTCTTCCTCTTTCTCTACGCAAATGGCCGATCCCATTGATGAGTATTCCAAAGATTACTATCCGGTGAAAATCTCTATCTCCCCTATACCCCGTGGAGTGGGGAATTGAGATCCGAGGAGTGGATTTGAGGTGAGGTTCCAATTCTACCCAGCCCAGGATGGCGGATTTTGAGTCCTCACATTTCCCTCGCCGTACTAAGAGACGAAGGCGAGGTTGCGAAGGAGCTCGACGAGAAGAGGTTCAGTTGCCTCAGTGGCCTTCATGATAAAAGGTAATTGTCAAATAGCAAGTTCTTTCGTACCGCGTAGTGGGCAACCCCTCTTCCCACTCGCACAGATATGTCTGAACCTCTACCAAAACGGTCTTTTCTTGCGCGAGATCTAAGACAGCAGTCCCATAGAAAGTCCTTCCTTTGTTCATTTTTCATGAATGGAATCAATTAATAGAAAGAAAGCATTAACTCATTAAGGAGAAAAGGAATGAGCACATTCACTCATTCCCAAGCATGAATCATGAGAGATAAGAAGTCGAATGAATAATAGATAGTGGGAGTGGGTCGATTTCCCTCTCCTCTCCAGCTCCACCTATGAGTATCGTGATTAAGAGTTTCATCATTCACGTGGGCCTTCCCTCTCCGTCGTCGGTGGGCGGAGTACCTTGGAGCAGTTTCATGGTTCTTCACTCATCTTAATCAAAAGAAAAGCGTAAAGCCGTTTTCGCAAATTCTTTGCTCGGGTCCAGATGTTATGAAATAGCGAGACTGAATCAATGAACAAAGAGAAGCGACTGGAAAGGAGTGCAACTCAGAAATCTCTGAATTCATGTCTTAAGCAATGAATCAATGAAGAAGGCGATCAGACTGATCCTTTCTCGTTTTTCTTGCTAAATCTGACTTTTTCGAATCTTGATATATAACGATAATTGAGTGAAAAATCAGGCATTTGACTTTCGTACTAATGTAGGGATTCTTCTCATTTTTGATACGAGAATGGCTCTATCATGCGGTTCTATTTTCATCGATATAATCTCGAGTCATTACCAAGGCAGGGAGATCCACTGGTCTCGCTCCGATCAACCTATTCCGATTCTTCATGAAAGAGAGAATGAAAGATCAGTGCACAAAGAAGATCCCTGCCTTTCTTTTCTTGCCTTTCCTTCCGCCTCAATGAACAAGGGCTTGATCCAGGAGTCTTGTCTTCTTCTTCCTCTTTACAATATTGCTCGGAGGAGTTTTCTACCTTGAACTTCTTCCGTCTTTCTCTTCTTTTTCTTCTTTCTTCCTTTGATTTCATCCGTGTAGTGCTTTCTTTAGATGGACTGATTTATGGAACTTGAACTGTCAACTCCTTCTCAACTCCTACTCCGCCTTCTTCATTGATTCTAATAATGTGCAAGAAGGAGAGATCTTGCTTCGCTTCATTCAAGAGATACGGATTCCGCTCAATCAGCTACCCTTCCCCCACCACACCCCTCTTTCTTTTTGCGAATGCCCGATAAGGAAATCCTTCCCGCTCGACCCACGTAGCGGTTTGAGACCAAGAGTAGGTTCAGGAGTGGAAGAGCTTTACTGAGTTTACGAAGGAGAAGTGAGTTTTCTTGTGGCTGTACTATCTATCCCCAGTGCAAATCAGAATCAAAAGGATATGAGGATAGGTTAGCATATTCTTCATTCATGCAATGAGTACAAATAACCTCGAAAGCCTATTCACGCCTGAACACCTCGGTAGAGCTATCACACCTATATTATTCATTAAGAAAGAAGTCGTACGCGCCTAGTAGAATTCCACCTCTTCGTCAGGCCTCTTTCTGCCCTTTCACCCGACGAAAGACGATGAGGCGCTTACGAGAAAATGGGAAATCTTTCAAGTCCAATCCGTCCCGACTGATTTATGGAATTTCATTCTTATTGGTATGGTAGGCTTTCCTTGACCGTCTTGATTTTCTTCTTGCGGGACTGATTTTTGGAACTGATCTCTGAATCCATGTGCAAAAAGAGAAGAGAAAGAGAGAAAGAAAGAGAAGACAAGACGGAGCGGAGATAGTCATCTTTGTTCTAGTCTGGATAAAGAGAAAAAAGGGCTATTATGGGGGTTATAGAATGAAGCTAGCACGGACCGGGTTAGTGGAATTCATTCATCAGTCCTTCTATTGGAATGGAACTGCGATCCCAATAGAGATAGATAGAGAGGGCGGAATCTCTGTCCCAGACAAGGGGGAATCGGGCCTACCTTTATGCGCTTTATGCGCTCGATCTAGTCGAGCCTCATCCTCTGGTCCTTTGATTGACTCCTTATATGATGAAGATGCCTCTGGATCAAAAAAGCCTATCCTTCTACAACTCAATCCTTTCTCCTCTGCTGAAACTTCCAATCTGACAACACTTTATTCAAAGAATATCCAGTTCTTCCCGGTCCGTGGTAGTTTCATTTGATCCTTTCGCAAATTGCTCCTTCGATCATTCTGATCGCCTTCTTCATTGATGCCTAGGTGAGAGAATGTCTCTAATGAAAGAGTTTTTTTCAATGGCATTTCTAGTTTCACTGATAGCTAACTCAGTTGTGAAGTTCGGGCTCTCACTCCTTATGGCCTTCTAACTTGAATGAATGAAAGACAAGAAAGTTCAAGCTTTCTAGCTAGTCAATATTCTTTGAACCTTCTTCATTGTCTCAAGTGAAAGGTGAAAGTTATATCTTTTTCAGACTGATTCATAGTCTCAAGTTACACGGTCTCGTCAACTCAATGAACAAGGGCTTGATCTTTTGATTTAGCTCTCGTGCCGGATATTTGAGGTGAGGAAAAAGGCTAGTTCTACTCTGATCTGACTCTTGATCTAGCTACCGAGAAAAAGGAAAGTCTATGATGCCCGCTCCTTTCGTCTCGTCTTCAGGTGCAAATAGCATTTGGGAGAGAGTCTTGGCCTTATGGCGAAGTATGTGCGGTGCGGGCGGACTCAAGGTAGAGCAATAGCTCTCCTGAAGATGGAGACAGAGGGTATATGGGATGGAGTAGAGCATGCCAGGTTCAGAAGGTGCTAAGATACTATAACAGCATTTCAGTCGTGAATTACTGAATATCAAATCTCACTTTCTCTTTCGAACTCTTCAAACTCACTTTCTTTCCATTCCTTGGAGTTACGGAGCTCTTCCCACTCTCTCCTTTCCTCTGCTTCCACTGCATCAAAAAGATCATCTTGGGAAACTGCGTAATTTCTCTTTTCCACCACTTGACCAAGAGGATTTGCTGCAGTCGAGCTTGATGCTCCCGAAGACCCGGGCCATCATCATCTTACCATCTTCCATCTCCGAAGTGAGGATGAACCTCACAAGACAAGAAAACCAATGGCCAAAGCCACACCGCCGGAGCATCCACTATATATCAAAAAGGAAGAGAGGGCGCGGCCCCCCAGAGAGAGGAGTGCGGCTTTCCAATATGATGAGATGGAAGTCCGACTGATAGCAAAAAAGCTATGTGCGATATGAGACCAATTAAACTAGCACGGACCGGTGATGGATCGCGAAATTGACGATGCTATTATGCTGACCCATTCTGCTAATACGAGAAAGCGAGGCATTTCCAAGCGGAAGACCAGTCCCTGGCTTTGGAAAACTAATGGAAAGCATTCTCCTTACCACAAGAAAAAAGCACTACGGCAATGGCGCTAAACCTGCACTCTCATTCATCTCCTGTTCACGAAGAGGCTCTTTTCGCTCTCTACAATCGGGTCCCGGCTACGAACCGGCTTCTAGAAGGATTCCTTGTAGTACTGAATTTCTTACTTCACTCCTAAGCAGCAGACTCTTAGGAAGAAGACATTAGCCCACTCCACGGTCCCACTACGCGGGAAAGAGATAGGATTGAAACTGGAAGACCGAGAGACTAGATCGAAAGCTTAAGCGGGGATGCGCATCCAAAAGGAGATACCTCGCTTAGAAAGACATAGCACAATTGATTAAAGAGCTGTACAATCTAATTAGATATCGGTAATACGATTCAAAAAAGAAGGAGAATGAAAGATCTCATACACCCTTTTTGAGTTCTTTAATGAAAGATCTCATTCAAGAGATCATACAATAATCCGACCCTTTCTTCTTCTTTGAATGTCAAAATCAGCTTTTTTCCCTGGCAAAATGCCCAATTGACTAGGTTTGAACTCCTAGGCTTGAATTCCAACTTTCTCTCTTATGTTTTGAAACCTACTCTTTGAAAAAGAAGAATGGCATTTTTCTGTTCTCTTTATTCCTCTCCTTTCAGTCGAGCCTCTATCTGAAGTTGGCTTTTCCCTATGACTATAGTCCAAAGGTGCGCGCTAAGGGGAAGAAGTCGAGATCGGTGCAGGTTCTCAGACGGGAGACTGTAAAGGAGAGGTTCGATCTAATGACTGAGTTTACGAAGGATAGGTTTGAATTGCTCTATTGCTCGACAGAGAAAAGGAAGGAGAGGTGCGAAGTCCAGTAGCAGCTGGGTTTTCTTCTTCTTATTATCTACTTAGTTTCGGAATCATCATCAGAAGTACTTTCAGTTGCAGAATCAGTCGATGTTTCTGAAGTGGCTGCTCGACAGTTAAGGAGAGAAGCAAAGTCAACTAAATTACGCCGGACCTCTCCTTCGCTAATTCTTTGCTCCTACTCCGCTTTTCTTATGAATGAGAAAAGCTCTTTTTTTCTTGTTAGTGGATTCTTTCCTTTATCGATTTTCTCTTTCTTTCTTAAGAGATTTTCTAGCTTAAAAAGACATCTTTCTCGATTTGATGAATCCGAACATCTTTCTCGATTTAATTGATCTCTGATTTCATCTCCCTAATCGATTTAATAATCTCCCGTCTTCATCGATTTTCTTGATTGATCGATTTCATCCTTGTCTCTTTCATTAGTACGAGGGGAAAGCAACTAACTCGAGGCCCGACCCTTTACGCGGAAGAGGGATCAGTGTCCCACCCAGCCAACCAAATAGGGTGCTTCGGGGAGAAGCTTTAGAGTCTCTCTCTTTCTCATTCCCGTAAGGAAGTCCACAGCTAATCTACAACAAAAGCAAGAAAAAGAGATCCTGCCACTGGGGCATAGAGATCCTGAAACTACTTCTTCCACTTCCTCTGACGGAAAACTCTCCTCCCACTCGCTCCAACCATTCTCTGACCGATGAGATTCCCTGCTGCGTACCTGGTCGATCCCACTATGCGGGTCGTGTGCAATACCAGCTCATACAGGACAAACTCCCAAGATCTCCACCAGAGGCGAAATGAGTTTACGAACGAGAGAGAAAGAGCCTAATTAAGCTAGCACGGACCGGTATCGGCGGGCGAGACCAAAGGATCTCCGTGAAGCTGTGTGTGAGACCCCTCCTTCACAGACTATTAAGGGTTCTGACTTGCACTCCTGTTAAGGAGCAAAGAATCGACTGAAAATTCTTTGAACCTCATCTGGTTTTCTTTCTCCATATTCACCTCTTCCATATGAACTTTATGCTCCGCTCCTCCTTCCAAACCTACTAAAAAGAGATCATATTCTATTTTTATGGGACCTCTTGGACGAGAAAAGAAAGATCAAGCCTATCCAAAGAAAGCCTATGGGCCCACTCCGCGGTTCCCTCTTAGCCCTTCGTACCGAATGTTCAGGTATTGGTCGTTCACACCTCGTTCACTCAGCAGCAGGGGACCACTTTGTTCTCTAACCTTCTCGGTTAAGCTTTCCTCACCGAAAGAGTGTTGAATTCAATGACGGAATAAAGAGAAGGAGAGGGGCGAAGCGACTGTAAAGGAGTGCAAGTGCAAGATAGGTGAGAGCTAAACGTCAGCGAGAGTCGGTTTGAAAGCTAACCTGTGGAATGAATGAGTCCTCCGGACGGGTCCTCCAGACCTCTTTTATCCTAACTACGCGGTTCAAAGAATTTGAGAAGCGAGCGACCCCTTGTTCATTGACTTTCCGTCCGCGCGTATTTCTGAATTAATTCATTAATGAATAAGGCTTAAGGATGAAGATTCCCCTTCTCTCAATCTTATTTGACTGCAGGAAATGGTAGATTTGAACTACTTTTTCGATCTCGCATACGAGATTTCGCTCTTCATCCTCAGACGAAGTTCAAACTCCGCGGATGAAAGTGAAAGGCCAAGATAAGGATGCCTTGGATCAGGGGGTAGAGGTTGAGGGGAGGGAAGGAGTGACCCCCAGGGCGAGGTCCAGCCGTCTTGAGCCTGAAGTCTCAGTCTCAGTTGGTGGCGTCCCCGTTGGTCTTTGGAAGTCGCTTTGATTCAAAAAAAGAAAGAAATTCAGAAGTCAATGAAGAAGGTATGGATGAAATAGACGACTAATTAATAAGCAAGAGAGAGAAGAAGAAGTTCATATGGAGAAAGAAAAAGCTCCAGCTGATGAGAATGGGGAAGGTGCAGGCAAAGAGGCTGCGAGAGCTACCCGTCGGTATGAGCTCTTGCGGTTTCAGTTTCATAAGTGGCTCTTTCAAAAAGGTAATTCGATGTAGAAAGCATTACAAGAGGAGAAGAGTCAAAATTCCCCATTCAATGCTAACTTCTCCCTTCCCCTGCTGATAGGTTCTCAACGGAGACTAGTGCTTTGGCTCTTGTCTCTGCCGACCCACCTGCCGATCCTGAGTTTGCATGCTAAAGGGGTTATTCAACTTCAATCTCTCCTTCTTTTTCCTAGCATCCGAAAGAGGGACAGCGGACTCCCTAAAAAAGAGTCAAATCGACTATGCACGTAAATCAAAGGAAATTGAGTTCAAAGCCTCGCCTTAAGCCTTGGCTTAGAGATGAGGCTCATTTACGATCGATCTCATAACTTCTCTAGCTCCTTCTGCAGCAAGAAAAGCAGCTACTTCAGCAACCGGAACAGCCACTGGAATGAAAAAAATCTCAGACCTGAAACTGATCCTTCTTCCACTAAGAAGGAGGATGGGACTTCTGCCTCAAGTTAGACGGAGATCGTCCCCTATGATGAGAAAATGGATGAGAAAGCCAGGTTTCAGTGGAGTCACTAAACCGTCTTTCAGGGGACATCATATCATCTTAATCCTTAATCCTTTGAAATCAGCCTTTTTGGATTTTCGGCGGAAACTGATCATGCCCGTGTAGTGGGCTTCGGTTGTCCCACTTCTTCTTCCTCGTCAACAGTTATGCAGCATCCCTATTGGTATCGTCGAGATCTAAGGGTTCTACTTCCGCTGCCTGCATATCAGCAGCTACGGCTGAGAACACCTTTCCTATCGAGACAGCTACCTCTTCTTTTGACTTCTTTGACCTCGAAGGAGGCGGAGATCCGACCCGAATGCTTTGCTTCTTCCTCTTTCCCGCCTTCGCGGATCTTCTTCTTCAATCCGAGCCGAGTCCTTGAGATAGTTCGATCAGAGTACCCCAGGGCAGGAATCTTTCTCCCAGCATTAAGGGCTAGCTTGCCCCCAACCTTTCTTCTCTTGCTTTGAGTACTTCTGACTTCCGTACTTAGATCGGTCGATCGGCTTCTTTGTGGAGATCGGGTATGAAAGGCCCCTTTTTCCTAAGTAATTCAACCTTGATATTCATCCTTGGGGAATAGCTTCAAGAGCGGGAAGGAGAGAAATTGGACTGACCACAACTACTGAAACTTGATAAAGAGAATTCCACTCAAGAGGCATGGGGCCAAAAACTAGATCTTCCGAAACCTCGGCCTCACCCGAATGAACTACTTTCTCCTTTCATTGACTGATGTCAGAGAAGAAGTTCAGAAAAAAGCCTAGGGCTCGACTGAAAGGAGAGGAGGACTTGTTAATGGAACTGAAACTTCCGCTACTTTCATCCTATCTTTATGGCGTCGGAGAATTCCACTCAAACTTCTTCGGACCTCTTGATTCCACTTGAACTTTTGATAGGCTTTCCCGCTACGTGGGAATTCCACTTAGAAAGGAAATTATGGTAGGCTTTCCTCTGTATAGTCATCCTTAGGCTGCTCTTTCTTCTTGTCTTTTATTGAGACTACTTTTCAAAGTCAAAAGCCTTTCTCAAATTCTGATCGCCTAGTTAGAATGAATTGAGAATGAAGGAGCGAGCGATCCGATCGAACTACTTCTGCAGAAAACGGAGATTTCTGAGACGAATTTCTTTATTAGAAGAGAGATCGGCCTTTCTATAGGCCTTTGAATAAGGAAGAGCTCACCGAAACTAAGAAACTTCTGCAAGAACGACTGAAAGACCAAGGGCTACTTGGGTTGCTCGAGCGGACTCTTGACCTCCTTCTCATTCCTCTTGTGAGGATTCGTACGGCATTTCCCCGCGCCCTCTCGTCAGACTCTCCTCAAGTCAACTCAATGAACAAGGGCTTGATCTTTCTTTTCTCTGTCGAGCTAAAAGGGAGACTTTGGGGTCCGGCTGGGCCCTCTAGAGATCTATCAAGAGAGAAAGGGAATAAGGCGAAAGAAAGACCCGCTCTACTTTCACTGCCTCTTCCTCCAATCCCGATCCTCTCAGTCTCGCCTTTCTTCATTGCCTTGATGCATCGGGCTCAGATTCCGCTCATTCCTCAATGAACTAAATAGAAGAAGACACCGCGGATAATAAAGAAAGCTCGTAAAGTGCCGGTCGAGGTACTTTCTTTGCTTCTTTATTTGCTTCGAAACTGAGAAGTCGTATGTGAGACCCCCAGTTTGAGTCATCCGCATCTCTGGGTCCGACCGCTAAGTGGGAATATATAGGATGAAAGTAGCGGAGTCTGATAATGGAACTGAAACTATTAGGCCACCTATAAATAGTCATCCGCCTTCTTCGATCTTGCGATCTCTAGCTAGAGGGGAAAATGAGTGAGAACATATGCGATCCAGTCTCAGACAGAGAATTAGAAGAGAGTCTGACGACGTTCTGAACCCAACCCACCGGGAACAGTACTTTTAGAATAAGCAAAAGAGTCCGAGGTCCTTGAGGCGCAGAGGTCCAGTTGTGTCTGCTTCAGTTTAGTCTTCAGTCTCCGTTATAGGTATTTTTGTCTATCCTCTAACTCAGTCTAGGACAGTACTCTTGATGAATCGATCAGTAGGAACTACGAGAAAAGCAGGGGAAGGAGTCCGCCGCATGAGATGTGTCCGATCCCTATCTCTCCTTCTTCGTCAGTGACTCATGAAATCAGACTTCCGACCACCGGACTACCATTTCCCAATGAAAGAAAAGGGAGGGGGAAAGACCTCTTTAGCAAGTAAAGGCTATGGCTGGCTGCTTAAGGGTTGAGACATTTTGCAGTCAAAAAATCTCTTTTCTCCTTTGAGAATCAAAATCTCAGACTGAGCTGAGCTATTTTCCTTGAGAATAGCGAATAGTCCTTATATAGCTCAAAGAATGATCGAAACCTTTTTTCACTTTTCATTGACTCGACCGGTCCTCCGGACTATCAACCTATTACTTTCTCATATGAATTAGTCGCCTATTTTTTGGAATCAGACTCCTATAAAGAACTTTGCTCCGTCCTCGGTCGTCCAAAATATATATGATTCATAGTCCTTCGGACGATAGCAAGTCCTTTGGTCTTCAAACTCCTAACTAGTTCATCTAGACCCCTAAAAAGCGCAAAGAAGATTGCGAGAGTCATGATCCCTTTCATTATTTTAGCTAAAAAAGTCTGATTCCAAAGAAAGTGAAATAGCCGCTAAAAAAGTCTTATGGAGCAGGCGCAAAGAATATTGCGGGGAACTAGAATGATCGAAGTTAGAAACTTTGAAATCTTCTTTGAACCTACTTGTGAATTGAGGCGAAGGACTGAAGTTCCATATAATTACTTTCTGACAGAAAAAGTCGATTTTATACACGTTAGGTTATTTACGATAAGAGATCTTTGAATGGCTGATTTTGAATGAATTCTTGCTCGGCAAAAGTGACTCTTTTTTTTGATTTTCCCTAATAAAGACCAGTGGAAGGAATAGGAATACCACCTAGGTCAGATAAGATCTATAGACGATTCGGAGCAGTTTAGACGATTCAAGGCATTAAATAAGAGTATATCGGACCAATGTGGAAACTCGGTATTCTCCTTCTGCAGACCCTTCCCTACCTCCTTAGCTAAAGAACCCACTATCCGATCGCTTTTTTTTTCAAGAAGGAAGTTTTTCCCTAACCGGTGCCAGTCTTCTGATACGAGTACCCGTGCTTTCATGAATACCTTCTCTGAATTAGGAAGCAAGAATGATGAACTAACCCCCACGGAGCGGGAGTGAGAGAACGAAGGACCGAGAACAAAAAGCAAAATGCAAAAATCTAAGTAGAAAACCGGAGCTTGGATTATTGTATCAGAAGGACCACTTGACTTTCATTGATTCTCTTATGAGAAGTTAGAAGAAGGAAGTCGATCTTCCTTTCGATATCGTACTCAAATACATTGCTTCAAGTCTCTTTCGTTCTATACTCATTTGCTTGGTCTGAAATCTACCTTTCTACCAATCACTCTTTTCAGCACTTGATAAAGGAATCCCACTTTGCTTAAGACTTGAAAATAGATCTATTGTCGGGCAGAGCAGTAATTGGTGGTCCGGTGTGGATTCTCGCATAAGCAGCTAGTCCTAATCTAGGCACATACGCCGCTTAGAGCTGCTAATCGCTTGCTTAGGCCGGTCAAAAGCAATGGGGCAAGATCAATAGGTCAAGTTTCTTATCTTCTGGGCTGCACCATCCTTATCAATCACCGTCTTGTCCAAGATCCCTTCCAGGTCGGTAGCCGGGCACTCCTTCTTTCTTTCTTTTCTTTATCAATGCAGACGGACGATTCTTCCCCGGGTCTTTTCAGTTCATTTCATTCACCGCCCGCTTCTTCGTAACCCGAAAAGATCTCACTTTAGCGAATTTGCTTAGGCTAGTACCAAAAGAATCGAGGCTGCGGATCGGGACTATTCATTGATGAAAGGGACTAGAGCTCCACTGCAACTGACTCAAAGAGGTCGACTTAGCCGGGCTTTGAAAGACTGATTCAGTCTCAATCCTTCACGCTTAAAGGAGTGGCCCATTTCATACCTGGGAAGGGAAGAGCAAACTAGAGGTCCTTCTGAAAGAAATATCAAGCCTCGAATCTTTCTCACTTGACGAATTCTACGTACGGGCTTGGCTTGAAGAAGAATATGACTGATTCTAATTAAGGACGGCGTGCACACTCAATCAGAATCTCTTTACAGACGGGCGGGGTCTAACTAAAGAGAAGTCATTCTGGACTTCCAAGGCATTCGTCGGACGAGAAAGAAAGTCAATAGATCAATCATTCCCCGAAAGCGATCAGTCTTTGTATGAAGGTAGGCCGTCTCAGTCAATACTACTTGCTCGGTCTTTCTTTCCTACTTCGGATCATCTGAGATCTTTTCCGCGAAATGTGAAGGATGCAATTGATGAGTGATGAAGACTTTAGCCTCTCTAGCTAGACCATCTATAGCATCAAGATAAGCGGACGTTCTTGCCATTCATCAAAGGCTTTAGACTGAACTACCATATCAGAGGTCGGAGCCTACTCTATTTCCTAGCGCAGTCTCTTTGGGGAGCAGCAGAGCAAGTTACGGGACTTGGCATCCGGGGTATATGGAATCCGTGGTATAAGCTTAGGCCAATGCATTAGACTGATTTCAATACTGTATCAGTACGGGAAGAAAGACCAAGGAAGGAATATGTTCGACCTAGAAAGGTGAGAAGCGAAGAGAATCAGAGGTGAGAAGGAAGCGAAGCCAAGTTGAGGTATGATGATGAATGACAGACTAGAAAGGAGACGAGCGCAGCGCAGAAGAGGTATTCAGATTTTCCCGGTGGATGAATCAAGATCAGAAAGGAAAGAGAAAGCGAGGTTAAGGAAAAAGCTCTGATTCAATGAGATAGTTTCCGTCCGGAGTTCCTCTTCATGAAATGGAAAGACAACTCAAATCATGAAACTCAGAAAAAGCTCCGAAGCTCAGACTCAGACCTCTTCTCTCATTCCGAGGATGAATGCAACTCCTCAAAAGGTGAGAAGCTATGATCTTATGATTGAATTCCTTCTTCTGGTCTCTCTACAAGATTCCACTCTTTTCCAATTAGTCATGATTACCACTCCTCAATTGATATCGAATCGAATTCTATTTATATATATATACAACTATAAGAAAATCAGTGTGACGCTTACAAACTCTTTAGTATATTCTATTCTCTTATCTAACCTCATTCAATCAGCTCCGAAGCTCAGATGCAATGTGAAACCTAGTTTCCTAGGTGAGAAGCTCAGACTCAATGATTTCATGCCTCTGATCTAGTGTGAAGAAAATAGCCTCCTTTTCTGCTCTTTCATGAAACTTGACAGGTTCCTTCATTCATACAGGAAAAAGAGCGGAATCCCTCTCTTTGACAATCATAGACATCTTCGATCATTCTTCTCACCTCTGATTCAGGAAACTCAGAATGAAAAAGGTTATCAGCAGCTAGACTAAGAAGGAGAGGAGCGCAGCGAATCCGCTCTTCTCTGATCTAGGCGGATTCAGTCGCAAGGCTCCTAATAAGGGAGAAAGGTTGAAAGGCTACGTGGATCACTGAATCTTCTCATGAACCTCAATTTCAAAGAATGAAAACCAAAGAAAAGAATGAGAGAAATCCATATTAATTCATTAGGCAAGGAGAAAAGAAGAAAGGGTCAATCTCTACTTTGATTAGAAGAAAATAATAGTATTCGAAAGAGAATCAAAGGAAGAAAAAGAAGAAAAGGAGGGGCGAAGGGAAGCGAAGGAGTGCAGAGGCAAGAAATCTCCTTCTCCGCCTACGAAGAAAAGGAATAAAGAGCAGAAAAGACTAGGCGGACTTCCAAGGAGCGCAAGTCAAAATTCTTCCATGAAGCCTAGGCCCACACTCAAAGTCACTCTTTCTCTCTCCTTCGTAAACCTTGCACAAGATCTCGCTTAGCTCTTCTCAACTACTAGAATGGAGTCTCCTCAATTATATCGAGCGCGGAGGTTCCACTTGCTTCTCTATACTCCGGAAGGACGTCCGAAGGACTCCTTCATTCCTTGCCCTAGGTCTCCGCGTAGTGGGGATTTGTCCATTTGACCAATGACTTCCAAATGGGTGATTTGACTGATTTTCTTCCTTCCCCTTGCCGTCAAATAGTCCATTTTGAGATCGCAGAAATTTCAGCGGTCTTTGGTCCCACGTAGGGGTATTGCATTCTTTCATCAGTCACCATTCTAATAAGAAAGTGGGACTCAGTTTATAGACGGGACGGAGGCGCCAGGGGGAGAACCCCATCCATCGACCGGGAAAAATCAGACGTCTGAGCTAACCTTTCCTTCTTGCTCCCGCTCCCTCTCTCCGGTAGCATCTAGGTTAATATGGATAGTCCTTCGGACTCCTCTTGAGTAATTCCTTAGCTCTTATATAAGAGTCGCTTGGCTTCGCCCCCTCCTACTCTACTAATTAGTGGAGTCCTGTCTTCTTCTTCTCTTCTTAGTCAGACTTTGAAAATCAGAAACTCCTACGGCGGAGAAGGAGTTAGTTGTCTTGTCTTCTTCTTCTCTTCTTTTCTTTGTCGCTTGGCTTCCTCCTACTAATTAGTGGAGTCCTGTCTTCTTCTTCTCTGACTTGTCAGAGTCTTTATAATCATCTTTACCTACCTCCGTCCGAAGGACTCCTTCATTCCTTGGTAGTCTTTACAACTTTTTCTCTGACTTGTCAGAGTCTTTATAATCACAACAGAGAAGACAAGTCCCCACGTCTTTGATTTGAGTCGCTCCGCTTCGCGCCTTCTAGGCGGTAGTCTTTCCTTGTTCATTGATTTTGCGCTCCTCTGAAGTCGCTTGGCTTCGCCCCTGACCTCCGGTTTAGTAGGTTCACGCTCCTGACTTTCTTCTTCTCAGGAAAAATGGTCCGAAGGACTTGTTCATCTCCGTAGGAGGCTTCGCTCCGCGCCTTGCCGTAGGTTAGTTGCCGCAGGTTCACGCTCCTCTGAAGAAAGGACGTAGTAGGCTCAATGCAAGATTCGTGCTTCTGCCGTAGGTAAGTTGCCTACGGTTGTTTTCTTCTTCTTTGACGCTATTTCTTTGTTCATCTTTTCTTGAGAAATGGGAATCCTTGAGTCAAGAGGTCTGAAGACTCCTAACTACGGGTCCGAAGGACTCTTTCTTCTTAGCTTTCTTTCGTCTGATCGTCTTATCTTTCTTTATGCAATTAATAGAGATCAGACTATTACTTTGAAGAAGAAGACAACTCCTTCGGAGGCTCCGTGGGATGCCAGTTTAGTCACTTTTGGCTATAGCTGGCAGCAAGAAAGAATGAAAAAGATGTCATTTTTTCTCTTTTCTCGTGAAATAGAAAGATTCTCTTCTTATCTTTTTCTTAGCTAAAATTCACAATTTGCAAGGTTTTGACATAGGGAAGAAGCAAGAAAGAAAGTCAAAACCGTCTATTAATCGTCGGGCTCCTCTCCTATATCTGAAACGTAGAGTACCTTCGCTCCTCTCCTTCCTAACCTCAGTCGAGTGGCTTCGCTCCTCTCCTATATTTTTTTCGTAGAGTACCTTCGCTCCTCTCCTTCCTAACCTCAGTCGAGTGGCTTCGCTCTGAACCTTATCAGTCTCAAATTCTTTGATCCTCTCCTTCGTAGCTTTATTCTGCTTCGCTCTGAACCTATATTTTTTTCTACGAGTACCTTCGCTCCTCTCCTTCCTAACCTCAGTCGAGCCGCTTTCGCTCCTTCACAGTCGCTTCGCTTCGCGCCTTACGGAGCCTGGGAGTCTGATTCCTTAATTATATAGTACTCTTCCCATTGTTCTTACTCATTCGATGAGTCAAGAGTAGTTGGGGGTTTGATGAGGCTTCTTCCGAAACTGATCATTCAAGAGAAAGTGATCCTGATTATCATTCCACGGAAACTGAGACGTCGTACTCTGCCTCTTTCTCTTATGCTGCCAACTCAGACTCAGTCTCTTCCCCTACGCGCCTCTTGATCTTATGCTTCGTATGCCTCTCTTTCATTAATTCCTTCCGCCTACGCCTATGCTGCTCTTTGTTCTCCCTCTTTCAGTTATGCCTCTTCTTGTCCGATTTACCAATAGACAGTTGGGCGATGTAATTGATCTCGACCCCAAACTACAAACTCAAATCAACTACGAGTTTTTGATTTCTCTATTTTCTTGTTGGTTGGTTCTTTGAACCTCGTCCACTTCCCAATGTGGAGTTTCCGATGTCTTTGGAATCTTAGACTTTTCTTCTGGATGGAGAAGGGAATCTTTTCTCATGAGAGATATTCTCTATATATGAAATCAGAATCTAAGCTTTTGCTTGAACAAGATAAAGGTTCAAAGAATATTGACTTATCTTTCCACAACAAGAGAAAGGGATAAGAAGTTCAAGGAAGAGGAAAGCCATGAGTATGTGGAATGAACAAGGACTCGATTCTATGTCCAAAGATCACATGCCAGCGGATGTGGTCACCATCATAGGTACTCAAGATATTGTGTCTGGAGAGGTAGATAGATAGGACTACTAGTTGCTCGATCAGGGCCAAGGCTTTATTGCATGAGATCTTTTCCCTAGGCTTTTTCTTATGGGTGGAATCATAGTCAACAGTTCTTTTGAGAGTTGGGAAGTCAGAAAATCCAGTTGTCAGCGAAAGATCTTTTTCAAGAGATGAGGCTGCCCACTACTAGGTTCAAATATCTCGTAAGGGAGAGGCAGCAACTTCAACGGATGATCGATCCGCTACCCGTCTCATTGATAAGGACATATTATCCGTGGGCCCCGATCCGCGAGTGTTCTCGTTCGCTCTTCTCCGGCTTCCATACTCACTGGAAATCTTCCTGACTCGATTCTCTAACTTTCTTTCAAACTACTCCTACGGAGCCTTCCTAACCTACTCTTGTTCATTGAGGCGGTGTAGAAGGATCTCCGCGAAGCAGCTCTTCTTTTCTTTCTCTCTTTACAGCTCCCGAACATATTAATTCATGAGTCCTCCGCACGGGTCCTCCAGACCTCAAAGATCCTAAGGGAGCGGTCTGAACATCTTCTTTCGAGGTCTTCTCTGATTAATAGGGATCTCCGCGAACCAACTATCTGCTGCTGTCACGGCTGCTCCTAGGATCTATATGTACCCTTAGATTGAAAGGGAGGACTGCTACTACACAGACACAGACTCAGTTGTGCTTGGTAAGCCACTACCGGAAGATGTGATTTCTTCTTCTGTCTGAGGTCAGTTTAAGCTAGAGGACAGATAAAGGAGACTTTTGAGCACCGAAATGCTATTATATTACTACAATACTCAAGATGGAACCTAGATTTGAATTAGGCTGTAAGCAGAGGAGAGGATGACTGAAACCACCTTTTCATTGGCTACTTCCTTCTCGCTTCTCCTTCGATTCCAAAGCAAAGCTTCACGCTCTACCCTAGGATTGAGTGGAATTTCCTATCTTTCATGAATAAGCCAAGGCCGTCAATCCGCGGATAAGAGTACACTACCCCTTCTCACCCCGGATTCTAAGCATCCATTGGGCAAAGACCCTTTGTTCATTTCTTTCTTTTTTCATAGCTTAAGGAAGTCAAGCCTATCATCTCGCTTGTCTAATTCTTTCGTTGATTCGTCTTAGAGGGCCTTAGAGTGAGAGTGCTATTACGAGACCGCTGAGTAGGTAATGTAATGAGATTCTTTGATCTAAGGGCTAAGCCCTTTATTAAGAGCAGTGGATTCGTCAAATTAAAGGAAGACGAGAAGTTTCAGATGTGCCATCAAAGGAGTTGGAGGAAAAGTCAACCACTCATCGCGACCCGTCAGATTGGAACTGAGATAGGCAAGACCAAGACCTATCTTCTACCAAAGAAAAAGGAAGAGCTTTGGTAAGGCAGTTCGGTTAGCGGGCGGGCCGCCTTCCTACATCTGCGGGCCTACCTACTAAGGCAAGTAAAGGTAATATAGCCGGTCAAAAAAGTCTGAAAGAGAATGAAACCTCAATTTCTTAGAGCCCGGGATCGCTCACCTATGCTTGCGATTGGGCATCAGTCTCGCAAAAAGACTTGATTTTGCAAAGTTTTCTAAGAGGTAGGCTTTCTCTCCTTTCAGTCGAGACCTTGTCTTTTAGCATACAAAAGATTCTAGAGGTTACAATCCCAGGATTGAGAGTCAAAAGCCTTTATATTGATATTGCAGTTGCCTTATTGATCATAGCAGCGAGATCCGATCGATCGATCGAAGAAGCGCAAGAACTGCTGAAAGCTACTCTATCTTCTTCAAGAATGCTGAAACTGATCCTGGAAGACTGAGAAAAAAGAGGTAGGTAGGCTAGAGCGCCCCTTACTTGCTTATACCCCTTTGACCCTATTTCGTTGGGTAGTTGTCTCATACCTTCCCCTCTCTCGTCCCCCATTTCTTATCATAATCCATGAAATAGAGAAAAAGGTTAGGCCGACGGCCTTCTTCGATCTCCCTAAAGCATGATAAGAAGAATGGAATCAGGCTACTGAAAGAAGAAGAGCAGCCGCAGCCATCCTTTTTTTCGATCCTCTTCTTCCCCTTTGGCCTCTTATTAAGTAAGCTCTTTGTTCCGAAACCTCAATGGTCTTCAACGGGCGCGGGGAATCTCCCCTCTGGTGTCTAGCCAGGGTTTGACTTGAGGGTTCCATTCCATCAAGAGTCCAAGAAAAGTGAATATGGTAGATTTCAGAGTCCTTCGTCCAATAAAGTGGAATCAAAAGTCCTTCGGACTAATTAAGCTACGTAGAAGGAAAAAGAAAGGCGCAAAGAATTTGCGAATAAAGGATCGACTGAAAGGAGATGAGAGGTCCAGATTTGAATATGAATATGGATTTCAGACTCCTTCTACGCCTTCCATATTGAGCAGAATCATCAGGCTTTCTTCAATTCATTTGTCAGAAGCTCTTTTCTGTAAAAGGGCAGGTTAGAAAAGACATTAGAAGAACTCTCTACATGGATGGATACTCTTATTCCTTATTCCGGCATTTCATCAGTCTTCTTTCCGAGGCCTCAGTAGTTTAATTAAGAGGCTTTGGCTGTGTAAGAACAATAGGAATGAGACCGCGTTGACGAGGTAACTTCCAGATCTCTTCCATTATCAAAGGGCAGAAGTTCCAACAACAAGAGAAAGAGGAAGCCGCTACTCGGTTATCATACTCTTTTAGATGAAAGTCGGACGGAATGTAGCGCTTTGCACTCTCTCTCTATTCATACTTCTCCAACTAGATAAACTAGGTAGGGAAATCTGACTGGTGAGACAGCGGCAGCCACTCATAGATCCCTATAGCCCCTAACCCGAACCTAGGCTTGATCTTTCTTCCTCTCCTTTAGCTTCGACCGGGTGGTTTCAGGAAGAAGAAGGTAGGTGGGTGGGTGGAGATCTTTCTCACTTTCTTTGATTCTCACAATAAGACCGGATAAAGGCGTCTGACGATCCCATGAGCTTACCGAAACAAAAGCCTCAAGCCCACAGCTTCCTCATGAAAGTCATCATCCTATCTACGGAGCATATGATACCCAGGGTAGGTAGACTGAGACTGAGTCCGCACCCAGCCGGTCCGGAGGAGTCAATTCTCGTCATGATCGATCCATGTCCTACCTACGTGCCCGAAGCGCTTGCTTAGCAAGCAAAGCTAGCTTACTAAGGCGAAGGCTTCTTGATTGCACACTAGTTCGCCAGTCAATCCACCCTTTTCTTGCTTGGTGCGCTAGTGCGCTTAGTCGTAGGCCTTTTCTTCGCTGGCTTAGATTCCCGATCCACCAACTATCAGAAATCTTGGCAGGCTTCATCATCCAGAAAGATGGACGGCACGGAAGACCAAAGAATACCTAGATTGAGCTCGACTCAAGCGAGAAATGGAAGGACATCCGAGTCGAGTTCTTGCATGCTAGCAGTGAGAATCTCCTCTGCTGTGAATCAAGATTGAAGAAAGGCAGCCGAAGCAGAAATGGAAGGCTGAAATAGAAAAAACTACGGAGACGGAGGCATCATCCACTAAATGGGGTAAGCCCTTGGTTCCAGTCTCGCCTCTCCTTAATGACTGGTTGGTCAAGAGAGAGCTTTGAGTCTGATCATTATTCTTTTGAGTCTGTCTTCGCTGATCTTCCTCCTCGGAAGACTGACCTAGACTTTCCCTTTGATAGAGCCTTCCCTGGGATCAGAACGGATTTTTTTGACTTTTGATTCAACTCCTGTCAGATGGTTGGCTTGGAGAAGAAGGGAGACCAAGAAAAAGAGGGACGGAGATACTTTACCTCGTCGGTCGATCATCCTGATTGGGGAAGAAGAAAGCCAAGGTTTCCAGGCAGTAGTCCTTGTTGCGTCCCTTCTTTCAGTCCACTTAGAATCTTGATATTCATGCTGCCTTCCCTATGAATTTCATTAGTTCTTGGGAACTTTCCCTCCGCACAAGAAGACGTCGTACCCGAGAACTCAGAAGTCAAAGAAAAGTCTGAACTCTCTTCTCACGCAGAAGGGTCAAAGTCACGAGGCAGACACTAACCAACTGCTTAAGCAGGTTCAAAGTTTAGAAGATCGAATCAATGAACAAGGATCGAGACTAGACCAAAAAATAGGCGAAGATAGGGGAAGTTAGGTCGAAAGTACACTATCATCTTTTCGGGAAAGGCATGTGACATTAGATGCACATCAAAAAAAAATCAGACTTGGTCCTCATAGGACCCACTATTATGAATCTTATCTGAGTTCACGAGAAGGATGAGGCCCTCGACCAAGAAGAGGGGAATCGCCAGCTCGACCAATCAGGTATTGTATTCTTTATCAGAATAAGCGTCAGAAGAAGAAAGACAAGAAGCGTCTGACTATTTCTTAGATAAGGAAGGGCTTTATAAAGACGTGAATAAGATAGAGATCTGAAGTATGAAAGAGAAGTCAATGACCCACGGAGCGGGACTTTCCTATCTCCGCTTGAGAAAGCACTTCTATCTATCTTATTATATCTTGACTTTCGCACATTTCGCCTTTTCTCTTTTTATGGTTTATGAAACTATTAGAACTTGACAATGTTCGCAGAGAATTGGCTCACTCAGGAAGAAAACAAGGGGGAATTCCCTTCGTCTGAAATAGGGCCTTCGTCTGTAGAAGGGTTCACGCCCAGAAAGAAGAATCTGAGGGATGGGATGAAAGTAGGGAACAAGAATAGGAATTGCGCCCTCTCTGAATGTGGGGCCTTATGAAGTAATTGATCGGATTCTTTGTCTTGCAGTGTATGGGATAGGAGTTCTTTATCTTATTGTATTCGAAAGTAGCTCGGAAGCTGATTAACCTGATCGGACGAATAAGTCAGAAAAGCAGAGGTTGAATACCAGGGGATGCTTCGAAGAAGCTCGACAAGGGCACCCGGGTAGGATAGGTTGACGAATTCCCCGTCTAAATAAGACAGACAACCCAGGACAGTTGAGAGTACGTACAGTATCGGGTCTAAATGGGGAGTTTAGGCTTGACTTGATTCAATGAACGAAAAGGACCAGATTCAACGGGAGGATACAAGAACTCAATCTACAGCAAGGTCTGCATGCCTCTAAAAAAATCGACGCCTAGAAATTCAACTACCACTCCCCGGGAGAGTTCTCAAACTAGAGAAAGTTGGCCTCAATGAACAAGGTGAGAAGAATGATCTTTGAATGATCGGCGAAAGGACTGAATTAGAATCAAAGAAGGAGCGAAGCAGAATCAAGCTACGAAGGCCCGAAGAAAGTCGACTAAAAGGAGTCAATGAGGCAGCTCGACTGATAAGGAGAGGATCAAAGAATTTGAGACTGATAAGGAGAGGAGCGAAGCCACTCGACTGAGGTTAGGAAGGAGAGGAGCGAGACTGTCAGAGAGGAAAAAAGAATGATCGAAGCATCTCTTTTTTTGTTTATATATGATAATCTCTCTTTCCTTTATCTCTTTTCTCTTTCCTCCTTGTTCATTGACTTTTCTTGATCAATCTCTGAATGAATGTCTTAAGCAAATGATCTGAGATCAACTCATCCTTTCTTTCATTGCCTTTTCCCGTCTTTTTTCTTGCAAAATGGTCCTTTTTCTCATCTTTCTATTTAACGATAATAGAGTTCAAAATCAGGCATTTGACTTGAAAAGTTGCTACTTTATAGGCCCAAAACCTAGCTTTTTGTTCATTTTCGCTAAGGATTTGAAGGTCGTTGATTACAAAAATTCATAGGTTGAATTCGAAATTCATGAATTTCTTTGTTTTTTTTCTCGTTATTTCATAACCTTCGGACCGATAATAGTCGTTTTTTTACATCTTTTTCATGACTGCCTTATGAATCAGTCCTCCGGACCAGTCTCGCCCTAGCATTTTCTTGGATTTGACTCCGTCTTCAATCTAGCACAAAGATGTCAAAAATCTAGCACAAAGATGCACATAAAGAATTCCCATTTTTTGAGCTTCTTTCATTATCGTTAATGAGTTCACGCAATATTCTTTGCGCCTTTCTTTCTCCTAATTTGTAAACTCGAAATCAGATTTTTTGTCAATCAAATTCTTTGATCACCTGTCCCCTTATAATTACCGTATTAACCTAGCTTTCTGCGCCTCTCCTCCAATTCCAATTGAACCGGCTGGCTCGAGCCTTTGTTTTTTCCTCTTTTCATGTGGTGCAAAATGGTGGACTCAAAGCCTACCCTGGTTTGCAAGTGGGAATGGGACCGCTCCGTGGGATCCCTTTTCTTAAGGAAGAAGTTAGCAGCTTTTCAGGTATTGTATTCTTTCTCAGAATAACCTAGAGAAGGACCGATCGGGAAAAGGAAAAGAAGAAGAAATCCCAGAAAGACAAGAAGAAAGAAGACTACGAGAAAGTTCAGTCAGGAAAGCCTATCCCAGAAAGTTCAAGTGTAATTCTCACAAAAAATAGGGATTGGAAAGGAATGAAACTCATCTGGAGCTTGATTGACGGAGGCGGAGGGAGGGAAAGCCTATCCAAGAACAAGCAGCCTAGTGGAAGAGAAAAGCAAGGTTTGAAAAGACAAAGATCAAAATTCAATTCCCCAAACAAGAAAGAGTGGAATGAATGAGGCGCAAAGAATTTGCGCTCCGAAGGAGTATATAGGTCCGACTATCCACTGGGGAATGTCAGAGGATATTTGAAGAAAGAAGTCCTCAATGAACTCAAAAAAATTCAGACGAGACTGCTCCGTTAGGAGTCTGAAACCGGAGGACTTGTTTATATCCATATTCACTTTCGTACTTATTTGAGGTTCTAAGTATCTTCTTTTTCCCAATCATTGATTCATTGATCCTCGTTCATGGAACTCAATCTTTCTAACGTAGGTTGTTGATAGGCTTTCTCTTGTTTTTCTTCTTTCTTCCTTTTGTCTCATTGATAAGGGCTAAGTCAAAGATGGAACTATCAGAATATTGAGAGGAATTTGATTGAGAGAGCAAGAGGCGGAGTAAGGAGTCGACACGCCGCGCCTCAAACCTTTTAGTGTGGAATTTCATGAGTCACCTGGACCTGTCCTTAGTCGTATATTCCACTCAAATATTCGTTTAGGTTTTTCAAAAAGGACTATTTAGGGTTAGGAGCCGCCCACGTAGCGGTTGAGTCATTAGTCGTCACTGAATTAGTAGCTGGAGGAAGATTGAGCTCGACCCTCAAGGGTCTTGAGTAGGGGAGTGATGAGGTATCTTTCATAGCAGTTCCCCCGGTGAAAAGAAGAAAGAAGTACTCTAAAGAGGGAGCTAGGTAAGCTGAGTAGGTTAGGAGACCTTGCTTCTGAGTTGGTTATGAGCTCTAGCAGCTTCCCCGTTGTTAAGCTCTTTCCCTTGAAATAGGAATGGAGTTCCGACTCTTTTTCCTTTTCTTAATAGTACGCCTCTCTCCTCCGCGTAGATCCCGGTCTCTCTTAGCCCTCGAAACCTCCTAAGTCAGCAGCTTGAGCAAGCTCTCGCTAATGGAAGGTCTGGTACGCTTTCTTTCTCTTCAGAGCCAAGGCATCCTTATCTTGGGGATAGGCTTTCTTATGACTGCTAAGGATGAAAATCAGAAGATAGTGCGACCTTCATGGTCGGCCTAGTTCCGAGAGAATAGGTTGAGCCCTTTCGGTAATTCTGCTTGGGTTCAAATTAGATAAATAGGCCACGAAGAACTGATCCTTCTTCCACTAAAGCTTCTGCACTACTGGGACAATCAAATCAAGACGAAGAGCGAGACCCCTATAAGTTCAGAGTGGATCCCCCCAGCGCCCTTGACAGAGCAGACTTCGCCGATCTTTCTCTCGCGCGAGTCAGCCTTCTATTCTTTCTGCTTTTTGACTTTCAGAGGTCGAGCCCACTACGCGGTTGAGCTGCTCTTCGCTTCTAGTCTAATTAATTGCGCCTAGCTTCTCTCTTCTTTTGATACCTTTAGGGATGGCGCCACTGTTAACCAGCAGCAGAATGCATTGGATGATCGGCGATCAGACTCTGATTTCTGGATGCTTAGAAGATTTGGGAAATGAAGCTACTTACTCCTGAGACCGCCAATTCAAATTCTTTGAACCTTGTGATCAGAGATTTCTTTGACTTCTATGTCCTCGGGTACCTTTGTGCAGAGGGAAAGTTCCCAAGAACGGAAGGCAGCAACCACTGATTCAAGAGGTCGAGCAAGCGCCTCAATGAACAAAGGGGCCTCTGACTTAGCGCTCTTGAGTTCGTTCTCGAGTTCTATCCTCGCACCCAAGTCCTAAGGAAGAGACCTTTCTGAAACGAATAGTTGAACAAAGGGAAAGGTAGGCTGAAAGAGACCGACCCTGTGGCTATCTCAGTTTCTGACCCTCCTCTTATTCAAGAATCCTTAGTTGCACTCCCTCCGTTAGGAGTCTTGACTCCTTTTCTCTGATTTTCTTAGATAAATGCGCTTCGCTTCGCTAGGCTTGATCTTTTTAGTGGGAATATATAGGATGAAAGTAGCGGCATAATAATAGAATATGATCCTTCCGCTACGTGGGGTTTCTGGAGTCCTTTTCTTCCTTATAACTAGAGGAGAAGGAGGCATCAAAATTCAATTCATCCTTCCCTTTCTCTTCCTTTCACTCTCTAACTTCCTATATCCTCTTATTCTACTAGTCAAAAGAAAAGCAAGCTGATTTTTTGATGCAAAAGGAGGAGGAAGGCTTTCAGGAAAGCGGAAAGGAAGCAATCGAGATCGAGGTCGAGATTCTGATCGGGCTCCCTAGGGAGCATCCATCTCCTTCGGTCCGAGAATTTCTAGTAGAGGGTGTCCGGCCATTCGCGTGGTCTTGCGTTGGTGATCTTACCAGGTCTTTTGGGAATAGTTCTCTAGGGGGGCGCGGGTCGCCGGAGGTTTCTGTACCAGGTCTTTGGGGAAGTTCTGTAGGGGGGCGCGGTGCGCCGGAGGTTGATGCACCAGTTTGCTCGAAAGAGTTTGTTCGGAGTTGATCGTACCATTTTGTTTGCTCGGCCTAGTTTGTTAGGAGTCCTCCGAGCGGAGGTCTTAGTTAGTTACAGGGGGAAAGCTTAGGCTTTTATGGAATTTCGATCATTCTTTGATAAGGATTCTCATATTAGATTTCGCCTCTCCTATATCTGAAACGTAGAGTACCTTCGCACCTTTCAGGTTCATATGGATTTCTGACTCGTCCTACGTAGCTTAATTAGGACCGTCCGAAGTCCTTCTCCTATTCTTTGAGTTCCATCTTTTCTTTAGTGGATCAAAGAAAGAGGTCCGACCTATCCACTGAAAGTAGCGGAGTAGTCTTGTCTGATTCTTGAAAAGATATTATGTCCTTATATGTCTTTTTTAGTCTCACCTATCGTCTAAGATAAGAGGATCAAGTTATAGAGTTTGTGGTCCTCCCCCTAAAAGTCAGCCTTGGAAAGGCCACATCTTGGTGATGTTCTTACCAAAGGAAAGGTCCCCTACCGGGCGTATGATTACCGAGGTTGTGGGGCGCTGTCAAGCATCAGCGTCTTCGACCGCTCGAGCCAACTTCTCCGGCGAGGACACTCGAAAGAGTCCCCTTTCCATACACTGAAAAGACCTTCCTTCTCCCTGTCCTTAGCCCCCCTCTCTGAATCTGGCCCCTGCCCACGGGGCACACCCCTTTAGGAACATATGCAAAGGCCCTTAGTGGGTAAAGAGAGAAGTCAATGGAGAACTAGAAAATCCAATGACTTGGATTTCTTCGTACCATTCTCTCATCGATCACTGCTGGTAGGATGAACTGGATGCTTTTTTCACCCAAAAGCATCGAGAAAGGCCCATCATACGTCAGTCTATGATATATATTCAATGATCCGCGGTCTCTTTTATGCTATGCCCTGGTTCACTAAGAGGCTGAGTCTCTTTATTGAGCTTTCTGAACTTCAGTGCCATGCCTTTTGCTTCGCTTTATAGAAGAGAAAGATAGGCTTGATTTGAGTCCCCGCTTTCCTTCTTTCTTTCAGGCCTGGCTTGCTTGGCCGGATTGCTTTGATCTCTTTCAAGGCCTTGGCTTGATTGCTGACTCTTTTCTTTCCTCATATAGATATAGGCAGGCTGTTCCCACCAAAGTCTGAAACTGCTTGGCTTGCTTAGGAATATCAATCCCTAGGTCCTTTACTGAAAAGAGGTATTTAGGCTCGGATCTTGCCCGTATCGTATATATTTCAATTGTTGGCTTGGTGACCGGTCCTCCGGTCTTCATAGTCCTCACTGCTTGAATTTAGTCGAGGGTCAAATCCCAAGGTTCATATGGATAGTCCTTCGGACGGGTTCAAAGAATATTTCAAGGACGGAGGACATATGGTAGAATAAAGAAGTTGCACTCCTTAACATAATAATGAGAAGTCCTTATTCAATGAGCTGAGATCAGTCTTTGATCCTTATTAGAAAGAGTCGACTTATTTCATAATGCACTCCTTTTAAGAACCTTTTCAGTCGCCTCATTGACTCCTTCGCAAATTCTTTGCTCCTTGACCTAGTTTAGGGGGAAGGGGAGGTAGAAATAAGCCGAGTGGGAATCCTCCCTATTATCATCAGAAAGGGAAGAGAAGGATAGGCTTGAATCTTTTGACTTTTTGAAAGCGATTATGAATTCTATTTTCATAGAGACTGAGAACTTGACCGTCTTGTAGAGGTATTCAAGGTAAGAAGAAGAAGACAGGTAAGAGAGAGTTTCATTTTGATATGAGCTCTGGTCCGGCCGGCCGCCTCAAGCGCGAAGAATTCTCCCGCCTCAATGAACAAGAGTAGGTAGAGGTCTGATGAGGGCATTCTTAGAAGTGCAGTTATCATCTCTTTTCTAGAACGAGAAGTGAGTAGGTAGGACTGACTAGCCCTAGAACTCTGACCGAGTAGAAGAGTAGATATGGAGAAAGAAAGGTATAATAGAAAAGACAGCATTCTCATCAGTCACTGAAATAGGAAGACTGAGAGAGAAGAAAGGGAAGCAATATATCCCATAGGGCGAACCTAGCTCCCCAATTATTCATATTCATTCTCTCTAGTTCACGAGGAAGAAGTTAGCCAGGAGTCTCGATCGTCCAGGTCTAGGGCGCGGAACCTCTTTTGCATCTGGGTCGAGATCAGCGCTTTACCTTGAAATAAAGACACCTTAATGAAATGAGAAGTAGTAAAAAAATCTGGAATAGACCACCAAAGGAGTTGGCCACGAGGCCACCGAGAAGCTCTTGTTCTTGAACAGTTCGCAAATAGGCTGATTTCTCTTTGAACTTGGATTGACATATCTCCTCGCTACGGGTCGCTACCTTTCTACCCCTTTTCAGTTAGGCGGCCTTATAGCGCGCATTCCCGATCGATCTGATCTTTCTACTGATGGGACAAGAACAACCCCTCATGGAGGATTTCTACGTCCCGATTTCATGAGTGAGTTTGGAGAATGTGAATTAACAAACTAATGCAAGAACAAAATCTCCACCTCGGCCGGAACAACTACAGCGAGGGCAAGAGATCCAACAGCATTTCTCCCTCAACTACAAGAGGTCTTCTCCTCTTGTATACAGCCCCGTGTATTCTGACTCTGAAGGCATTCACTCTATCACTCATTTAGCAGGGTCGGAGCCGATAGGGACCCAGTTTCAGCAGCTGAGAACTCAGAAAGAAAAGAAAGAAAAAGCCTAGGCAAGGCGCGAAGCGAAGCGACTGAAAGTTCGCCTTTGAATAGTGCAGGGTTTCACGATAAAGGAGCAGAAAGATGAGAAATTCATTAACTCGAAAAGCCTAGATCAATGGAAGTCCGCGGATGAAATAAAAGGAAGAAAGATCAAGCCAAGGGCTCGTAGATAAATTCAGGTGCGAAGCAGCTCGACTAAGAAAAGAAGGAGTCAATGAGGCGACTGAAAAGGTTCGACGAAGGAGCCCTTCAAAGACGAAATCCATATGATAAAGATTCTCTTCTTCTTTCTTAGCTAAAATGAGAAATTTGCAAGGGCTCGACTGATAAGGAGAGCTGAAAACCACTTTGTAGCAAGAAAGAAAGTCAAATGCCTGATTTTGAACTCAATTATCGTGAAATAGAAAGATTCGAAAAAGTCACAAAAAAAAGGTCAAAAAAGCTTGGTCCTTCGGACGGGAAAAGGCAATTCAAGAAGAAAGCCTATCAAAGAAATTCACAGACTTTGATGAGAGTTTGACTTTCTGGTCCGGATAAAGAGAGGTTCAAAGAATTTGAAAGTCAAATGCCTGATTTTGAACTCAATTATCGTTATATAGAAAGATGAGAAAAAGTCACATGACGAAGGAAAAAAGTAGAAAAATGAAATGCAATGAAAAGTGTCAGTGGTCCACGTGAATACGTAGAGGCTGAATCCTAATCTGTTTTCGTTGAGGGAAAGGTTATCTAATCACTATGGGTAGGGTTAGTGGGATCGATGCAGCTCTCCCAATAGCGATAGGGAAAGGATCTCCCCCACGGAGCGGTGCGAAGCAATGCTTTCTCTTTTGAAAGAGGAAGAAATTTTCTCATAGGAATCGGGACGACAAAGTAGACCTACTACATCCTGTCTCATTTGCTTTACATAATGCTTTCTATAAAGATACCTCTACACCCCTTGTTCATTGACTTTCCACTCCTTCTCATGAAAGATCGAATTCTCGCACCGCGTAGTGGGGCTTCGCACCTTTCCTTCCTTTTCTCTTGAGAGCAGTCCTCTTCGGGATAGACTTATGAAAGATAGACTTTAGATGATGAATCTGATTCAATTTCAGACCTATTGGTATAGTTGTTCCACTCCCTAACTATGGAGACGGATTCCTATGAAAAAGAACTTCATAAACGGAAACTGATCATGAGCGAGCGGACTCTCTTATTCATGAAAGGCGTCCTACTCTCTGGAAGTGACTCATGAAAGAAGGGATGAGGCTGCTTCCGATCCTGATCTTACCCGGTCCTCCGGACCCATATAAGAATGTATAAAAGATTCCACAGGCTCAAAGAATGTTCAAAGGACTTCGGACGGTTCCCACTCCTTTCTTTTGATAGGCTTTTAGTTCCATCTTTGACTTAGCCCTTATCAATGAGACGGACCGGTTTTTTTAGCATCAAAATAGAAGCTTGCTTTTCTTGCATTACATCCTTCCTCTCTCTTCGAAATCTCTCTTTGATTCTCCATTCTCATTTCAGGTCAAAATCGCCCAACAAAGGCAGACCGACCACAAGCCGGATCGCAGGCATCGGCTGCTCGTACACTAGGGTCCCCACCAGAGCACATAGACATAGGATGAGGAGAAGGATCGATGAAATTGAGTGAGAGTGAGTTTAGAGAAGGGAAAGGACTTTAGTCTATGCTCGACTTCCATGAACTTTAGCTCCCCGGATTATGGTCTTACGGATTCTTCCCCCATTTTCTCGTAAGCTCGACTTTCCAATCAGTAGGGGTCCGAGAGGTGCGAAGAACCCCACACCAGTTGCATCCGTCTCCCTTGCCCTTGAATCAGACTTTCAGCCGTGGGATGATCCTAAGGATTCAGTCACCCACTCAGCGGTTCTTCCCGCAGATCTTGGAGTTGCTTAGCTTAAAAGCGGCAGATTGAAGAATATAGTAGAATGAATGAACTTTTAGGATGAAATAGCTAGAAAAAGAGGTCCTGGTACAAGTTCCCAAGAGGCGAAAGGAAAGACCAAAGGATCTACGAGGCCAGCTTAATAGTAGGGTTTACGAGAGAATATAGATCAAAATAGAAGCTTGCTTTTCTTCGACGTAGGTTTAAGGACGGAGAAGGCGTAGAAGGCCTTTGAGTCATCCGCATCTCTGGGTCCGACCGGTCACCTGGACCTTTGTTTTTCCACTGAGAAAGTAGCGGAGTCTTATTCCAAATAGTAGGTTTGGAAGGAAAGCCT
>NC_066868.1:243586-252650 GCF_025177605.1 Cucumis melo
TTCTAAGCTTATCCTTCTGGACCTCGTCCTTGTCTGAGGCTTTGATATCTTGTCCATAGATGCTTTTGGACAATTGTATATCATTTCAGACATCCAGACACTCCTCATATTTCCCTAGTCTCTGAAAAAGTACTTGTAACCCTTGTCTGCCTCCGCGCTATGCTTGAGCACTCGCCTTCCTCTATAATCTTTTCTAGTGAGAACTTGCCCCATACTCAAGGGCTTTTGTCCTCTGACGTAAGCACAAAGTCTTCCCCTTGTGAAACCTCACCCTTCATTGACTCCCTTCCTATTCTGGGAAGGCTGTTTTCATTTCTTTTCCCTATTAGGTTCACATCTGGGCTGGTGTCATTTTTTTCCCTCGCTGGCCGGAGCGTAGCGACTGAATCTGCTTGGAAAGATAGAGCTACCCCTACGCGTAGCGACTTCAGTAGTAGTTCCCCTCTTCTTTCTGGTGGAGAGTAGTTCCCCTTGGAGCGTAGCGACTTCAGTAGTAGTTCCCCTTCCTTCTTGCTTGTTTCTGGTGGAGGTGGAGGCGCAAAGAATTTGCGGGGGGAGCCTCTTTCGGAGATGTGGAAGAAAGATCCCTTGGTGGAGCGAAGCGGAAAAAGTATGTCAATGTTCGCGATAGCGACCCCTACGCGTAGCGACTGAATCAGCTCTTGAAACTGAATCTGCTTGCTTGGCTCTGACTGAATCCGCTTTTTGAGTTGAGATAGCTACCCCAGAGCGTAGCCAGTAGTAGTTCCCCTTGGAGCGTAGCGACTGAATCAGCTCTTGAACTTGAAACTGACTTGTTCCAGGTGGAGGGGAGGACAGGTGACCGGGGGGAGCCTGTCCGGAGATGGATGGCCAACTAGCCAACTTCATTAATGAATATTAGAGGACGAGAATCCTGCGCTTAGTAGAAGCCCGTCCTCGCGTACTCCAAAAAGGAAGCGAGCGGGGGGCATACACAAAGCCTTAATATGGGGCGCGCGCGAGGTTATCGTTTAGATATATGGAAAAAGGGAGAAGCCACCGCTTCCAATTTCCAAAGACCAAACAAAGGCTCCGTAAGGCGCGAAGCGAAGCGACTGGAAGGTGCGAAGGTACTCTACGTTTCAGATATAGGAGAGGCGCAAAGAATTTGTGGCGAAGAAATCTCTTCATTCATGTCTTAAGCAAATTCTCTGAGATCAACTCATCCTTTCAAACTTGGCAATTTCTCGGTTCTTGCATTTTCTTAGTTTTTAGACTGATCGATCTTAATTATATAACTATAAAAGACTGCAAAATCAGGCATTTGACTTTCTTTCTTGCTACAAAGTGGTTTTCAGCTCTCCTTATCAGTCGAGCCCTTGCAAATTCTGAATTTTAGCTAAGAAAAAGATAAGAAGAGAATCTTTATCATATGGATTTCGTCTTTGAAGGGCTCCTTCGTCGAATCTGAAAGAGTGGCTTCGCCCCTCTCCTTCCTAACCTCAGTCGAGTTCTTTGATTGAGGGCCTTGACCCTCTCCTTTCAGTCGAGTTATTTCATAACCTCCGGACAGGTTAGGACTCTGAACTTCCAAACCTACTAAAAAGCAGAAAGAAATCTCAGAAATTCAGAATATTCCCAATTTCAAGAATCATCTCTATTTCATTTCATAATTAGATAATAGAATCCAAAAGAATCTATCTTCGTCTTTTATTAGATTTATGATGAGGTCTTGTGGCCAAGTCTGATTATTCTTCTTCATCTAAAAGAAAACTATACGCCCAAGGTGCGAGGCCCCGAGTGGCCCTGATTTTATATAGGCGGACGCCCGGTCAAGGTATGCTTAGTAGAAAGCGATGGTGAACTTGAAGTGAGTAGGGACGCCCCATGAGGTACCGCGTAGTGGGGGAGAATCAATACTGAATTCCTTCATGAGAGAGAAGACTTTCGTTTTCGACAAGGTGAAATGGAAAGTCAATTCGATGAATTCTCGGATGAGATCTTTCATCCTTTCATTCTGGTTTGAATTTATGTGAAATGAATCTAGTAATTCTGAACTTATCCTTGAATGATCAGTTTACGATTCCGTCTTTTCTTATCATAAGAATTCAGGCTCAAAGAATTTGAGAAAACCGAGCATATTCACAATTCGCCCTTCACTAAACTCGAATCGACTCTGAACCCCTCACCTCCTAACTTGAATGAAATACCGGAATCTGATCCGATAGCCTTTTCGAGTAGTACTTATTCCTATTCAGACGGCTAGAACTTCCGATTTGTCTGGTCTCAACTTCCTACCTTATTCAATGGCCTGGCCAGCTTGCCTTCGTCTTCGCTTCGGTATTGCTTCAGGCAAGATGAAATACGAATGGATTGCATTCGAAATATACCATCATCATTCCGGCCTCCCTTGTCTCAGTCCTTTACGGCCATAGATAGCCATCTTTTGAGAATGTCGGTATTCGTCCTCTGCTTCCGCCTCCCTCCCCGTCTAACCCACTACGCGGTCGAGAGGGCTTTGATAAAGAGAAAAGTCAATGAACAAAGTTCTTACCGACTGGAAATCTTTTACCTTGCTTTGATGTGAGAGAGCTAGTACTCAGTCTTCTACCTCGTCAACTATAAGCATATTCATACCGGTGGGCTGGGAATTTCCTGTCTGGGCTCATTCAACCGAGACTGACTCTGAATCAATCGGAAACTGATCTATCCACTTTGGTCTATGAATACCTATCGGCAGCATATGATAAGAATGACCTCACTCTTCGAATAGTTCCGAGATCTTAGCTTTCAATTTCCTCCGCACCTGCACCCCCTTTCTCAGCCTACTCTTTTGTAGGATAATCTACTCTACTCGGGTTCAAGGAGAGATCTTGATTCGGATAATGCTAAACGAAACTGGGACTGATGATCTCTTTCAAGGCTATATCTACCAAAGGCTATTACGTGGTTCGGACTAAAAGGGAAGGAAAGCAGACATCCAATCTTCATCCTATCTTCCATTTCCCGCATTTTGCCGGGACAGGGGAATCCAAAAAAAAGAGAGAAAGAGGGTTGGAAGAGGCTAGTTGCCGAGTGAGAGGGTTGGAAGACGGGAAGTCATCGCAGCGGTTCTTCTTCTGGTATTATTGATTCTCAATTTGGTATTGCTTTCTCCGACCGCGGAGTGGGACTATAGCATGAGAGGTTCGATTACGCTCAACTTCCTCAATAAAAGAGATCAATGAACAAGGTCAGAGAATTTCTTGTTCGCAGACTTCGGGCCGGGTCTTGACTTAGGAGGTCAAATCGAGTAGGACGCGTGTCCTAGCAGAACTATATGAACTATTAGGTACGGGGAGTGGAAGGGGTGGCCGGTGGGCTCCTTGGCCGGCCCATTTCATATGCTAACCAGTAAATCGCTTAGTCTCATTCTTGGATCTCTTTCGCACGACTCGACGAAGAGTGAAGGAAAGATACCAGCGCAGCGGGCGCTTTGCTCTGCCGAGGACGGGCACGAGTCAGAAGCCGTTGGGGTCGGCTCCGTCATCTCTATCTCTTGCAAAGGCTTAATATGCAAAGAATGGTCGAATCTATGCACCCCAATCTTATCGATTTTAGTGGATTCCACTATTCCCATTTGGAGGTCCGCCCACCAGTCCTTGTTGAAGCGGAATCAGAGGTCAAAGGATGTCTTGGTCTTGACAGGTATTGAATTTCTAGAATCAGAACTGAACCGTCACCGACGTAGAATACGACCCACAGGATGTAGGCTTGACTTAGTTATGTCCTTCATGGGTCAAATATCCTTTTCCAGTAGGCGAAGAAGACGACCCATCTAACTCGCGAAGGGGTCAAGGGCACCCATATCGGAATGAGAGAGATCGAGAAGGGTTTCGGAAGAGGAATGTGCGGTTCATAGATTCTTTCTATTTTCATAGATTATGAGATCCCTATATCGAGAAGGGGCAACCCCTCCTCCTCCTTTCTTTCTTCCAAATAGTAGGCGTAGTGGGCTGGACTATTTTCTCTTTTTATCAGACTATTTAGATCAAACTAGTTAACTCAATCCTTCTACGGAGTCCAAATCAAGGTGCTTTTCATGTGATGGCTCTTAGTAAGTAAATAGGGGATTCCACCTAAAAAAGAGAGATTACGGCTCAACAAAAGATCAGGGGTTCCCTATTCAGACCTGCACTCAGTCCCTTCGCTAGGCTTGATCTTGATTTATCCTTTGTTGAATACAAAGGCTTTCTCTCCGATTCCGTGGGGACAGTCCTTCTTCGCTTCTCCTTCATTCTTCATACCTTCCACTCTTGGTCGATCGGGAACTCTCTTCTTATTCATTCAACCGCCTTCCTCTTATGCAAGGGATAATTCTGCTAAATCAACCTACTATGATAGAGATAGAAA
Organism: Cucumis melo; assembly: GCF_025177605.1. Classification (NCBI taxonomy): domain Eukaryota; kingdom Viridiplantae; phylum Streptophyta; class Magnoliopsida; order Cucurbitales; family Cucurbitaceae; genus Cucumis; species Cucumis melo. Next base: position 247,940 of record NC_066868.1, read on the forward strand.
GCAAGATTCTACCGCCTCAGCGTAAAGACCTCTGGATGGTGGGTGCATCCTCCACCGTATACTTCCTCTTATTTCTTTGATGGATGGGTCGATGCCAACTGCTACCGCTTCACTGACTCTCTTAGTGACCCGTCCTCCGGACTTGTTCATTCCTCTCCTTTGAGGACTTCTGGCTCAAAACTTCTGCCTTTAGGGGTGGATGCAAAAAAAGAAGAAAAATGGGCCATTTGGCATAGGTCAAATGTCTTTCAGTCAGGTTTTGCCCATGGGACAAGTTCTCACCTCCGCCATGAGTTAGGGAGAAATTGATTAAGGCCGGAACTCAGGCTGATTCTTGGATTGACTCCCGTGACATTCAAACTCTTACCCGTCCGAAGGCTCAAAGAATGATCGACGAGACTCCCACGGGGCGGTTCGAAGAAGCTCGACTAAGAAGGAGTCAATGAACAAAGGCTCATTGAACTCGACTGAGGTTAGGAAGGTTCAGGGCGAAGCAGCTCGACTGATAAGGTTCAGGGCGAAGCAGCTCGACTGATAAGGTTCAGGGCGAAGCAGCTCGACTGATAAGGTTCAGGGCGAAGCAGCTCGACTGATAAGGTTCAGGGCGAAGCAGCTCGACTGATAAGGAGAGGGGCCCGCAAATTCTTTGCTCCTTAACAAACAGGAGTGCAACTAAGGACGAAGGACTTTCCATAAAAGCCTAGGCTTGATTTTCATTCCACGAGTTCCAGAGGTCTCGACTGAATCAATGAATAAAGTCAAAGAATGATCGAAGAATTTGAGAGAAAAGAATGAAAGATAGCATTCGTGGACCACTTTCGGATTCTTTGACAAGCCTTGTTCTGTGGAAGTCACCATTGGGTCGAGGTCTAGCGCAGTAGTTCACGAGAAAGGGAAGAAAGAGATAATTCCTGTCTCATTGGATTCCCCAACAGTGACTTATTCAATCACCTCCTAACCCGCTCGAGTGGTCTTCCTTTCTTCACCGGGCTTGGACCTTTAGCCTTCACGGTTGAAAGCCTCTATTTGACGTCAAATCCCCTTCCTCAAATCCCGCGTAGTGGGCTTATGGTCTCGCTTCTTCTCTCAACTGAAAGAACGTAGTTGCCTTCCTTCTATCCTATTCTTTTTTATCTCTTTTCTCTTTCATAACCTTCTCCTCTCAGTCGAGCACCTTTCGCTTCCGATTCCGATTCAACTTCTTACCCCTTTGTTCTTCCCTCTTTCCTATTCCGCATCCACAACTTAGACAGATGAGCTACTTTTACGGGAATCTTGATCAACTTCTTCCCAGCTCTCTCCGTCACTTGGATTCTGCTTCTTCAACCAAGAACTGCAACTTCTTTTTCTTCAGCAACCTCTGCTGCAACGGGGGCCTATTCCCCCATCTCCGCCACCAGATCGAATCGAACCTCTCGCCTATCTATGGGTCGAGACTGATTTTTCTTTCTGTTCCGAGTGATGATGATGATGATAATGGCGCAAGATCTTTTACACAGCCTCAGACTGAAACTGGGTCCCGGTCCCCTTTCCTTTCTTTTGTCTAGTCTTTCTTCGGTCGGGATCTTCCCTTGATTCCGACCTAGGTTTAGCTGCTTCGAATGAATAAGGGTAAAGCTAAATTGAGTGCGCGCGCTGCCTCTTACCTTTCAGACTCAGTCTCCTTCTTAGAATAGTACTTATGACTCTTTGTGGTGGCCTCCTTCCTTGAGATTCTCATACTAACTTCAAGAAAGAGATACGAAGAGAAGAAGAAGATACCGTAGGTAAAGAATCATACTAATCTTTGTAAGAGATTCTTTGAAGTAGGTTTAGTAGGTTCTGCCGCTCCGTAGGAGTCTTCCTTCCTTACCGCAGGTTGTCGCTTCGCTTCGCATGCGTCCTTTTGACTCGTGAATTTGCGCTCCTCTTCAGTCGCTTGGCTTCTAACCTTGCCGTAGGCCCCTGTTCATTGATTTCCTTACCTCCGTCCTCAGTAGCTTAATTAGTGGAGTCCTGTCTTCTTCTTCTCTGACTTGTACCCCCTGTTCATTGATTTCCTGGCCTACGGTGTCTTTGGCTTTCCCGAGAAAGCCAAAGCAAATGAATAAAAGCGAAGCCATAGGAGGAAGGGCAAGAAGAGAAGAAAGCGAAGCCAGAAGAAGAAAAAGAGAAAGAACTTCTTCTAAGCCAACTACTTATATCTTATTATTTCCTTTCTTATTCCTGATATCTGATTATATCTTAAGAAAGAGGAAGACTACGTAGGAGAAAAGCAAGAAATGAGGCGGTACTAACTAATCTGTAAATTCAGTCAAAGAATGAAGAGTGACGATCTAAGGAAGATCGAGGGAAGATGCAACCAAGAGCCAAAGAACCCACCTCTGATGAGAGGGCTGGACCTCGTCGCCCTGGGGCTAAGCTAACTCCTTACCGTGGTGCTCCTTCCTCTGATCCCAGAAGTGTTCTCAACCTGCATCATGGGTTTCAGGAGATGAAATAGACTCAAAAATCTGTCAATTCAGTCAAAGGGCTGGTGTGCAATACCATACAATTTGGCTCGGGGCAAACTCCCCTACGAAAGGTGAGACCGGAGCAAGAGGATAAAGGGAGTATTTTCTTCACGAGTCTCCCATCCTTATTCGTCTAAATGTGATTGGGTACGATTTAGGTCGGTTCTAGCTTCAGGTCTAATTCATTCTGGGCCTAGGTCCCCGTGCCGTAAGAGTCTGTGAAAGAAGTACTGAAAGGAGAGCCCCAACTGACTCAGCGGGAACAAGGACTGATACAGCAACTTCTTCAGGAGCAAGGGATGCCTATCGTCGAGTCTCTCAAAGGTCAGATTCAGATCTAGGTAGGGTTCCTACTTCCTCCTCTGTGAGGTGACTGGTCTGTGGCTTTTCCTCTCTTCCTTTGGTCTCGTGTACTCTTCTTCCAAGACTAACTGTCTAGACGTAGACTGATTCAATGTCCGTTCGAGCTGCCTTCCACTCATAATCCTACTTCTTCTTTTCCCGGTAAGATGGACATTAGAGGGGGGTTTGAGCCTCAAATCGGGAGCAGGATCGATGCTTTCTTCTCCGTCCTTCTACGCGGTGTGAATAGAAAAAGAAGGATGAGCTATGAGGCAGCAGCAAAGCCTTTTCACTCTATGAAATTCAAGGGTAGAAAGATTTCAATCTTCGTTTGACTCAATTTCATGGGATAAAGCGAGATATGTGTTTCCAAGTAAATGGCCACCCCTATAACTCCCACGGAGCGGTTCACAGGTTTGAGTTTATCCTCCATTCTTTTCAGAAAAGCATCCGTCTGGAAGCAGAACCAGACCCAACTATCCATTAGTCTGGGCTTCAAGGGAATCTTTCATCAGCGGCGGAAGCAGAAGATCAGCCTGCTGGTTTTGAGGTTAGAATATAAAGACCAATAGGTAGAGGGGAATTCAGTAGCAGAGTAGGTTTCAGCTTCAAAGGAATCCTCAGTCTAAGTAGTTTCAGTTGTTGTGAGATCGGGTATCTCTCTTTAGGCCGTCGGCCTTGAAACTGGATTGATTGACTTCCCAACTTTCAGAAGAACTCTTATTTGACGACCGTTTTCAAACCCCATGTTCAGATTCTACCTTTCGCTAATGAAATCACTCTACCCCCACGTAGCGGCTCGACCCGCGAACAAAGAGGACCGACTGATTAAGTAGAATTCATACTCATTCTTATAACTTCTCAAAAAGGGCAGAAAGAAATCCCAATCCCAGTTGCGCGAGATCTCCAGCTATCGGCATCGGTTGTGAAGATCAGCCTGATGAGCCGCCCGTTGAGGCGCAAAGAATTTGCGAGTGAATATGGATAAAAAAGATTGAGTGGATAAATAAGGGATAATTCCTTAACTTTCAGTCGCTTCGATCATTCTTTGAGCCTCTTTTCGGTTCAAAATGGACATTTAGTAGAAATCGCCATAGGCTGAATTCAAGTTTTCTTCTCGGTTCTTTTCATCTCATTTACTCAAAATACCTGGAAGAGGATCATATTCTTTTTTGATGCCTCCTTCTCCTTGAGTAGGCTTTCTTATTGCGGACTCAGTCGCCTCAAATTTCTTTGAGCCTTTGGAGTTGGAAAGTTTCAAACTATTCATTCTCAAATTCTTTGAGCCTGATTTTCTTCTTCAATTCTTTAGGGAATGGTTCGACCATGAATTTCTCTTTTCCTTGTTCATTGATTCCTTTTATGAGAAAGAAAGTATATGATTCGAAATCCTGCTTAGTTTGACTCGGTGAGTACACTTGAATCAGTACGAGAACTTTGAGTAGGAAGTAGTACGATAAGTAGGACGCCCTAGCCTCACAAGCAAGAACAACTATGAATCTAGGGTCCCACTACGCGGGAAGAAGTTCCCACAACAGGAGAAGAAGATGTCGGTAGTCTTTTTTGATGGGGTAATTCAGTCACTTAATCAGTCAATAGGAAGAGAACCACCTCGTTTCGAGAGCGGGCGACCCTCTCTTTCATAGTCAAATAAAAGCCCACTACGCGTCCGAAGGACTCATTCAATTCCACTAAATTGAGCCTCAACTCACTCAAATTCTTTTTTCCTCCACTTCTCTTTCTCTACTGCCCTTTTCCCTCCTTTTTGCGTACGATTTGTTCTAACCTAATATTCTCTTTCTGAGTCCAATGATGAAAAGCTGTCAAGGGCGATCGGCTAATCGTACCACGTAATCCTTTCAATCGTACAAGGTCTT
>NC_066868.1:252750-257750 GCF_025177605.1 Cucumis melo
GCCTTTGTTCATTGACTCCTTCTTAGTCGAGCTTCTTCGAACCGCCCCGTGGGAGTCTCGTCGATCATTCTTTGAGCCTTCGGACGGGTAAGAGTTTGAATGTCACGGGAGTCAATCCAAGAATCAGCCTGAGTTCCGGCCTTAATCAATTTCTCCCTAACTCATGGCGGAGGTGAGAACTTGTCCCATGGGCAAAACCTGACTGAAAGACATTTGACCTATGCCAAATGGCCCATTTTTCTTCTTTTTTTGCATCCACCCCTAAAGGCAGAAGTTTTGAGCCAGAAGTCCTCAAAGGAGAGGAATGAACAAGTCCGGAGGACGGGTCACTAAGAGAGTCAGTGAAGCGGTAGCAGTTGGCATCGACCCATCCATCAAAGAAATAAGAGGAAGTATACGGTGGAGGATGCACCCACCATCCAGAGGTCTTTACGCTGAGGCGGTAGAATCTTGCTTTCTATCTCTATCATAGTAGGTTGATTTAGCAGAATTATCCCTTGCATAAGAGGAAGGCGGTTGAATGAATAAGAAGAGAGTTCCCGATCGACCAAGAGTGGAAGGTATGAAGAATGAAGGAGAAGCGAAGAAGGACTGTCCCCACGGAATCGGAGAGAAAGCCTTTGTATTCAACAAAGGATAAATCAAGATCAAGCCTAGCGAAGGGACTGAGTGCAGGTCTGAATAGGGAACCCCTGATCTTTTGTTGAGCCGTAATCTCTCTTTTTTAGGTGGAATCCCCTATTTACTTACTAAGAGCCATCACATGAAAAGCACCTTGATTTGGACTCCGTAGAAGGATTGAGTTAACTAGTTTGATCTAAATAGTCTGATAAAAAGAGAAAATAGTCCAGCCCACTACGCCTACTATTTGGAAGAAAGAAAGGAGGAGGAGGGGTTGCCCCTTCTCGATATAGGGATCTCATAATCTATGAAAATAGAAAGAATCTATGAACCGCACATTCCTCTTCCGAAACCCTTCTCGATCTCTCTCATTCCGATATGGGTGCCCTTGACCCCTTCGCGAGTTAGATGGGTCGTCTTCTTCGCCTACTGGAAAAGGATATTTGACCCATGAAGGACATAACTAAGTCAAGCCTACATCCTGTGGGTCGTATTCTACGTCGGTGACGGTTCAGTTCTGATTCTAGAAATTCAATACCTGTCAAGACCAAGACATCCTTTGACCTCTGATTCCGCTTCAACAAGGACTGGTGGGCGGACCTCCAAATGGGAATAGTGGAATCCACTAAAATCGATAAGATTGGGGTGCATAGATTCGACCATTCTTTGCATATTAAGCCTTTGCAAGAGATAGAGATGACGGAGCCGACCCCAACGGCTTCTGACTCGTGCCCGTCCTCGGCAGAGCAAAGCGCCCGCTGCGCTGGTATCTTTCCTTCACTCTTCGTCGAGTCGTGCGAAAGAGATCCAAGAATGAGACTAAGCGATTTACTGGTTAGCATATGAAATGGGCCGGCCAAGGAGCCCACCGGCCACCCCTTCCACTCCCCGTACCTAATAGTTCATATAGTTCTGCTAGGACACGCGTCCTACTCGATTTGACCTCCTAAGTCAAGACCCGGCCCGAAGTCTGCGAACAAGAAATTCTCTGACCTTGTTCATTGATCTCTTTTATTGAGGAAGTTGAGCGTAATCGAACCTCTCATGCTATAGTCCCACTCCGCGGTCGGAGAAAGCAATACCAAATTGAGAATCAATAATACCAGAAGAAGAACCGCTGCGATGACTTCCCGTCTTCCAACCCTCTCACTCGGCAACTAGCCTCTTCCAACCCTCTTTCTCTCTTTTTTTTGGATTCCCCTGTCCCGGCAAAATGCGGGAAATGGAAGATAGGATGAAGATTGGATGTCTGCTTTCCTTCCCTTTTAGTCCGAACCACGTAATAGCCTTTGGTAGATATAGCCTTGAAAGAGATCATCAGTCCCAGTTTCGTTTAGCATTATCCGAATCAAGATCTCTCCTTGAACCCGAGTAGAGTAGATTATCCTACAAAAGAGTAGGCTGAGAAAGGGGGTGCAGGTGCGGAGGAAATTGAAAGCTAAGATCTCGGAACTATTCGAAGAGTGAGGTCATTCTTATCATATGCTGCCGATAGGTATTCATAGACCAAAGTGGATAGATCAGTTTCCGATTGATTCAGAGTCAGTCTCGGTTGAATGAGCCCAGACAGGAAATTCCCAGCCCACCGGTATGAATATGCTTATAGTTGACGAGGTAGAAGACTGAGTACTAGCTCTCTCACATCAAAGCAAGGTAAAAGATTTCCAGTCGGTAAGAACTTTGTTCATTGACTTTTCTCTTTATCAAAGCCCTCTCGACCGCGTAGTGGGTTAGACGGGGAGGGAGGCGGAAGCAGAGGACGAATACCGACATTCTCAAAAGATGGCTATCTATGGCCGTAAAGGACTGAGACAAGGGAGGCCGGAATGATGATGGTATATTTCGAATGCAATCCATTCGTATTTCATCTTGCCTGAAGCAATACCGAAGCGAAGACGAAGGCAAGCTGGCCAGGCCATTGAATAAGGTAGGAAGTTGAGACCAGACAAATCGGAAGTTCTAGCCGTCTGAATAGGAATAAGTACTACTCGAAAAGGCTATCGGATCAGATTCCGGTATTTCATTCAAGTTAGGAGGTGAGGGGTTCAGAGTCGATTCGAGTTTAGTGAAGGGCGAATTGTGAATATGCTCGGTTTTCTCAAATTCTTTGAGCCTGAATTCTTATGATAAGAAAAGACGGAATCGTAAACTGATCATTCAAGGATAAGTTCAGAATTACTAGATTCATTTCACATAAATTCAAACCAGAATGAAAGGATGAAAGATCTCATCCGAGAATTCATCGAATTGACTTTCCATTTCACCTTGTCGAAAACGAAAGTCTTCTCTCTCATGAAGGAATTCAGTATTGATTCTCCCCCACTACGCGGTACCTCATGGGGCGTCCCTACTCACTTCAAGTTCACCATCGCTTTCTACTAAGCATACCTTGACCGGGCGTCCGCCTATATAAAATCAGGGCCACTCGGGGCCTCGCACCTTGGGCGTATAGTTTTCTTTTAGATGAAGAAGAATAATCAGACTTGGCCACAAGACCTCATCATAAATCTAATAAAAGACGAAGATAGATTCTTTTGGATTCTATTATCTAATTATGAAATGAAATAGAGATGATTCTTGAAATTGGGAATATTCTGAATTTCTGAGATTTCTTTCTGCTTTTTAGTAGGTTTGGAAGTTCAGAGTCCTAACCTGTCCGGAGGTTATGAAATAACTCGACTGAAAGGAGAGGGTCAAGGCCCTCAATCAAAGAACTCGACTGAGGTTAGGAAGGAGAGGGGCGAAGCCACTCTTTCAGATTCGACGAAGGAGCCCTTCAAAGACGAAATCCATATGATAAAGATTCTCTTCTTATCTTTTTCTTAGCTAAAATTCAGAATTTGCAAGGGCTCGACTGATAAGGAGAGCTGAAAACCACTTTGTAGCAAGAAAGAAAGTCAAATGCCTGATTTTGCAGTCTTTTATAGTTATATAATTAAGATCGATCAGTCTAAAAACTAAGAAAATGCAAGAACCGAGAAATTGCCAAGTTTGAAAGGATGAGTTGATCTCAGAGAATTTGCTTAAGACATGAATGAAGAGATTTCTTCGCCACAAATTCTTTGCGCCTCTCCTATATCTGAAACGTAGAGTACCTTCGCACCTTCCAGTCGCTTCGCTTCGCGCCTTACGGAGCCTTTGTTTGGTCTTTGGAAATTGGAAGCGGTGGCTTCTCCCTTTTTCCATATATCTAAACGATAACCTCGCGCGCGCCCCATATTAAGGCTTTGTGTATGCCCCCCGCTCGCTTCCTTTTTGGAGTACGCGAGGACGGGCTTCTACTAAGCGCAGGATTCTCGTCCTCTAATATTCATTAATGAAGTTGGCTAGTTGGCCATCCATCTCCGGACAGGCTCCCCCCGGTCACCTGTCCTCCCCTCCACCTGGAACAAGTCAGTTTCAAGTTCAAGAGCTGATTCAGTCGCTACGCTCCAAGGGGAACTACTACTGGCTACGCTCTGGGGTAGCTATCTCAACTCAAAAAGCGGATTCAGTCAGAGCCAAGCAAGCAGATTCAGTTTCAAGAGCTGATTCAGTCGCTACGCGTAGGGGTCGCTATCGCGAACATTGACATACTTTTTCCGCTTCGCTCCACCAAGGGATCTTTCTTCCACATCTCCGAAAGAGGCTCCCCCCGCAAATTCTTTGCGCCTCCACCTCCACCAGAAACAAGCAAGAAGGAAGGGGAACTACTACTGAAGTCGCTACGCTCCAAGGGGAACTACTCTCCACCAGAAAGAAGAGGGGAACTACTACTGAAGTCGCTACGCGTAGGGGTAGCTCTATCTTTCCAAGCAGATTCAGTCGCTACGCTCCGGCCAGCGAGGGAAAAAAATGACACCAGCCCAGATGTGAACCTAATAGGGAAAAGAAATGAAAACAGCCTTCCCAGAATAGGAAGGGAGTCAATGAAGGGTGAGGTTTCACAAGGGGAAGACTTTGTGCTTACGTCAGAGGACAAAAGCCCTTGAGTATGGGGCAAGTTCTCACTAGAAAAGATTATAGAGGAAGGCGAGTGCTCAAGCATAGCGCGGAGGCAGACAAGGGTTACAAGTACTTTTTCAGAGACTAGGGAAATATGAGGAGTGTCTGGATGTCTGAAATGATATACAATTGTCCAAAAGCATCTATGGACAAGATATCAAAGCCTCAGACAAGGACGAGGTCCAGAAGGATAAGCTTAGAAGATGTATCTGAGAACATCGCTGCTCTTTGATGTGGGATAGGGCAGATAAGGCGGATAAGGAGAGGATAGATCCCCAGGGGTGGGCCTACTAAAAAGAAGAATTGCAGGAAAAATATCTACTGGTAGACTGGCTCGCCGTCAACCTAGTGGGGGATAGACCCATCAAGACCAAAGAGTTCTTCCTGTATGGGGA
>NC_066868.1:262750-345756 GCF_025177605.1 Cucumis melo
ATATGATGATGTATAAAATCAAAGATTCCCGCTGAGAGTGGGGTGAAAGTAATATATAAGTCCTTTATTTCAATAAGTAGTGGTTTATCAAGATTCCCGGCGAATGAAAAGATATAAGTCTATGAAATTAGGGATTGGCTTTTCTCTCCTTGAAGTCGAGACCTTGTTCATTGACTTGTTCATTTCTCTTTCTCGTTCGTAAACCTTGCACAAGATCTCACTCCTTCTATCCTTAAATATTCATATTCCAGGTTTCCTTATTCATTGAGGACCTTTGTTTTGGAGGGGTCAAGACGAGCGAAAGCGGCTCGACTGTCAGGAGAGGCTGAATGCAATATGAGTTAGGACCAAAGAATTTGCGAAGGACTTGTTTATATCCATATTCACTTCCTTTTAGTCCTTTCTATCTTTCGCTTTCCCAACTTTCTCTGTCGATACCAAGACGCTTTCTAACCTCTTGACTAAGGCCTTCTTGCAGTCCTAGTTCCCAGTGAGTGAGTCAGACTAGTCTTATCCGGCGGGCAAGGATATATAGATTATATGCTGTAGAAGTGATTGGAATAGGTCTTTCATTCTTTTCTCTAACTAGCCCAAAATTCTTCTTAGATTTCAGCCTTTGCTAGGTTTTTTCCTGCTCTGGCCGAGTAGGACGAACCCTCGATAGTTCTCTCTGTCCTCTCATTCTATTTCAAATGAGGCTTTGCCGGAAAGAAGGAGCCAAATAAGGCTTTGCCCATCCCAAGGAAAAAGGACCAGCCATCGATCCCTCTAACCAAGCCTCATAGCTTAGTATTCCGGGTCTATAATCTAAGAGACCCAAGCAAATCATAGCACTTCTACAGGCGCCCAAAGCGAAGGTCATCCCCTCGCCTGAACATGGGTTTGACTGGTCCATCTTCTTTCGAGATAGCGCCCTAGCACAATACCAATGAACTAGACCAAGCTCTCATCCATGGAAGAAGAGACCACTCCAATGGCCCATGCATACCCGTCAAAGAATGATGAAGGAATCGAGCTCTTTACGCAAGAACGTAAGCAGGAATCCCCCCACTACACGGTATGGATTGAGGGGTCTGCCCCGACCGCTACGTGGGCATCAAGCGGCAAAGTCGTCCGCATCCACATCGCCTGGAATAAGAAGTAGTGGAAAAATGCAAAGGTCCAGTCCGAAGGACTATCCATATTCATGAGGCGAGACTGAATCAATGAACAAAGAGAAGCTCCTTTTTAGGAGCGCAAGTGAAGAGAAAACGAAGTCGAAAATCTCTTGAGACCATGGTGGATGGCAAGGATTCGGATGGTAGTCATTCTGTAGACAAGGGAGAGAGATAGGGGATCAATCAATTCTCCCCACCCAAAACCAAAGAGCATAGACTCGCACCCAATAAGATCAGTTTACAGTCAGAATGAAATTTCCTCGGCCTGGAAAGAAAAGTATGGTAACCTCCGTTCTAGGCCAGTTTCAGTTGATCAAGCCGAAGAAAAGCAAGGAGCAAAGAATTTGCGAAGCGAAACTTTCCCTTCCAATTTCATAGTAATAGCTAGGGCGGAAAAGTCAAAGCAAGAAGGCAGTCAATTTTCCAGTGAAAACTAGTAGAAATTATATATGAGATTTGCCTGCCCTCAGTCTGAGTCTTGGGACACGCTAATGGCATACACAAGTCTTAGTGCACAGTAGACCACGCTTTGACTGACTTGCCTTATGGTCCCCGTAGACAGGTATTGCTTCAATGCCTTGCTATCTTCAAAGGTAGTAGATGAGTGTGTTGGGAAGGCTGGAGGTGCCAGAGAAAGAGTCTCAGTAGCAGTAGCCAGGATCAATGGAATCAGAGAAAGAGCTGATAGTAGCCCTTCTTCTCTTTGGCCAATCCTGCCAAGCCTATCAAGAAAAGAGAAACCCCTTGTTCAAAAAAAGGAGTACGTCAGCCTATCTTCCAAATCTACTAAAAAGATTCAAGCCTATTCAGATTAAGGATGCCTTGAAGAAAAAGGCAAGGGAAGAAAGCCTAGCCTCAAAGCCTGCTTTCATGAGTGCACTCTCAGGCTTCTACATAGACCGGCATGGGTCGGCTGAGGTCTCTCTTTTCAGGAAAGCAGCTCGACTCGAGGAGGGTAACTAATTCCCCGTGGGTCAACTCCCCCCCACCGTCAAAAGAGGCCTCAGGCCCCACTACGCGGTTGCGGAGTAATTTGCTCGACAAGGAGCTCCCAAAAAGAGGAGAGTCCACGCCTCTCTCTTTTCTTCAAGGCCTGTGAGTGCGATCTCTTTACCTTTTCTTTCTTTATTTCATTGAAAATCTTTCCCAAAACTCAGAACTTGAACTACGACCCCATTACCGGTACACCGCCCCGTGGGAGGCATCCGGGGGGAAGAGAAGAAAAAGCCCACTCCGCGGTGCGAGAAGCATAGATATGGTAATTCATTCGACAATAAGTCAGAGGCCTTGGCTTATGCCGGTATGAGTACCAAGGATTGGTGTGACTCTTCGACCCGCCCTGCCATTCCTTTAGCTCTTTAGGGTTGAATCCAAGAACGGGAAAGATCGACTGAGTACTACCTTTCAGTTTCTAGTCCTTTTAGTGGTCCTACGTCCCTCTTCCTATGGTCGAGCTACTTCTGTCCCTCCTTCGGACTTTTTTGAGCAAAAACAAAGGTCCAGATGACCTGTGTCCTTATCTAATGAGACTAGTCCTCCTCTTTCAAGTCCAAAATCGAATTCTTCCTCTCCTTTCAGTCGAGCCATTTCATTCCTCTCCTTTGATCCTCTCCTATATTTTTTTCTACGAGTACCTTCGCTCCTCTCCTTATCAGTCGAGTACCTTCGCTCCTTTGAAAAATCTGGATCAGTCTTTCTCTCCTTTCAGTCGAGACCTTGTTCATTTCATTTTTTGGAGTCCTTCTGCTTCGGTAGTGGATCACTGAAAGAATCTTCTCATGAACCTCAAAGAAAACCTCAATGAACAAAGGGGGTCGTCTTCCCAAATTCTTTGAGCCCGTAGTTAGGATCAAAGAGGTCTGGAGGACGGGTTCATATTCCATTTCATGACTCCTTCTACGGGAGGCCCTCAGTCCTTGTTTATATCCATATTCACAGTCGATCTTCTGGTTGGTACTCAGAATCTTTGAAATCATAAAAAAGGGCAGTCCCTTCCACAACCTCTGATGAATCGAGCCTTTCTCCTTTTGAGTTTGGAATCCTTCCTTCTCGTGAATCTCATATGAAAGAAAGGTCAAATAACAGCCCCCCACGTAGCGGTCTTGGGACTCAAGAAAAATGAGTGAAAGGCCTTTATCTTCCTTTAAGTAGGAGCGCACATAAGAAGAAAGAAGAGGAGCAAGGGATGCCACGTAGTGGGGTGGAAGAGCCGCCACCGAGGATCTCGTCTGTCCCACGGAGCGGTAAAGGAGGGAGCGGCATAATCAAAGAATATGATCCTTCCATAGTTTTCTAGAGAAGGAGGTACAATCATCAGAGTTCTCGAAGAGCGGAATCATACTAAAGGCGAACTCATAAAAAGACAAAGATCAAAATAGAAGCTTGCTTTTCTTGTTAGTAGGTTCTAGTAGTGGGCCTCTCCTTATTTCATTCCTCGTCCCGTGGTCTGGTCTCTTTACAGAATGACTCAAGACCGGTCAGTCTGATCCCGCTTCTTCTTTGACGCATTAACCCATGAACCTCTTTTCCTGTCTACCCGCTTGAGGTCCGTCTTGTCTGACCGCTCCGTGGGGTAGAGAGATTCTAGCTAGTTCGCTCATCACCGTCTGCTTGGACGGCATAGCGGTTATGTGCTTCTCTTTATTCGCAAATTCTTTGCGCCTTGTTCATTGATGAATTTTGAGTGGAATTCATGATCCGTCCTTATTCAAAGAAGATCCCTGTCCGGAGGATTTATCCGGAGGACTATCCATATTAACCTACGGACCACAAACCATAATCAAACTATGTGAATTTCTTTTACCTGTCCTAGGCTTGATTCTTGAATTGCGTTTTCCCGTCCGAAGGACCAAGCTTTTTTGACCTTTTTTATAGGACTTTTTCGAATCTTTCTATTGAACGAAAATAGATAAAAAAATCCTTCGTCATCTGACTTTTTCTCATCTTTCTATTTAACGATAATAGAGTTCAAAATCAGGCATTTGACTTGAAAAGTTGCTACAAAGAAAGTGGTTTGCTCTCCTTATCAGTCGAGCCCTTGCTTTTTGTTCATTTTCGCTAAGAAAAAGAAGAAATTGAATATGTCAAAATCAGTCAAAAAAGATCTTTTCTCATTAGAAATTCAATGAACAAGGGGTCATCAGATCTTTCGGCATGAGACCGAGGAGCCCACAAGGATAGATTGACCCTGATTGACCGCGTAGTGGGTGGGATTGAGTACCGCTTTGAAGATCGAAAGGTCTCGACCAAGGATGGTACTGGAAACCGGATACCGGATAAAAGAAGAGATCTCGGAACGCGTCTAAACTGAGTTAATGAGTCTTGGGGCTGGGGAATCGTACCTCTTTGAGGCATTAATGAAACTACCACGGACCGGACGAGTCCTTTCTCTTTGTCTTGGACAAGAAGTACCTGCTTTTGCAGATGAAAGAGACCTAGTTGGCGCCGAAGCTGCGGAATGAAACTACCACGGACCGCTTGCTTCTACAGTTGCAGAGGTTGTAGCTCTTTCATTCGAAAATGGTAATTAGAAAATGGCTAGACCCCTCTAATTAAGCTACTCCAGATGAGTCATGAAATTCCATATTCACCTTATCCGTTCATTCCACTGATTGTTGCGGGACTGATTTATGGAACTCAAACTTCCTTTTTAAGCTACTCCGGACCAATCCCTACGGAATAAAAGACAAGAGAACTCCTCCTTCTCCGTCTTCCTATATCCTCCTATTGCTTTCATCTTCGTCTTCTCAACTCCTACGGAACCTCCGTTAGGATCTTTGAGGTCTGGAGGACGGGTCCGGAGGACTATTCCATATATCCTTTTCGCAACTCCTCGATCATTCTTTGAGCCTTGTTCGCAAATTCTTTCCGCCTCTTTCCTATCCATATTTTTCTGTGACTCCTTATTCAAAGAAGATCCCTGCCTTTTGTTGCCTCTCTGAATTCCACTGAAACTGATATCCTTTGATTCCTTTACATTCAAACCGCGGAGTGGGAGAATAGTAGGTTCTGAGCCTTCTACGTCCTCCGTCTCTCTGATTTATGGTCCTTCTACGCCCTAGGCTTCTCCCTATGACTATACGCTCTTCTCGCTGCTTTCATGATCTTTTCTATAGGTATAGTATAGGTAGAGAAATTTCCATCTTGGCTTTTTCCTTCTTTTTTCTTTTCCATCTGCTTCTGCTCAAAACCATTTGTTTGCTTTGTCAAACCCATTAGATTCGGGTTCTTATCGCTCTTGGGAAGTAGATTGAGGTATGGGAATTGATCTCAGTTAGGGTCTTTCTGACTAAAGCTCATCAACCCTAATTCAGACTTCGTCCTTTCGCTACGCGGAGATACCTCCGTTCGGTAAAAGGAGATACCATCTCTGACTCCTTTCGGATCCTTCCTAGCCTATCGTATCGGTGAATATGTATACTTTCGAAGGTTGAGATGATCTCTTGTATACAATTAGGGATGGAGAGTCAAAAATGCCAGCTTGAATGAGCTGATGATACCCTGACTCCTCTTTGGTTTATGACCCAGCTCTATAGAAATTGGTAACTCACTTCGTTCAGTCTGACTCTTGCTGTGATTCTGCGGGTTCGGAAAGTCTCTTCCCTCTTCGCCTATCGTCCCTTGACTTGATTTGCCGCTGGGATCTTGAAAATCAAAGAAAGAAAGGAAGAAGCATCTCTTCGGGCTATTCTAAACCTTCTCGCTTTCTATTTGAATTGAGCCTCGCCTAGATAAAAGATCATAAACTCAGAAAGACCCTACTTCTCTGGAGTACGTAAGAAAGAACCTTTGACTCGACAGAAGAAGGGAAACTCTACTCCCATATTGCTCTCTTCATTCAATTATCGGAAGAAGATTCTCATCCTTCTACGCATCAGACTAAGACGAGTTCATCCTTTCCTGCGTGAGACAAAGGGGAAGTTAGCAAAGTTAGACAAGATTGGAATCTCCTTCAGCTATATATATATAGAAAAATCAGAATCACATTCGGCGAAGCCTCACATCCTCTTCCTCTTGTCTTGCCTTAGACCAGGGAAGATTAGTTTCTGGTGGAAAAGAAAGTGATCCAGTTGAGACAGGATGCTAATTCTAGCATCTTTGAATAGGTTTTTCTCTCTAGTCTGAGAAAAGAGTTTACCATCTGGACCCTTTCGTCATTCCTTTCCTAAAGTGAAGAAAAAAGAGCCATGCGAGGGAGGACAGTGAGCACTATTATATAAATGAGGTCAGATTTCTTTGTCATATTAATAGGCGAAAATGCTTTCATCTTCATTGACTGTGGCTAAGCATTTCTACTTCTCAAAAAAAGAATACCAAGACAAGCTATTCAAAGGCTTAAGACATGCAATTCTCTGAATATTAATTCAGTCAGGAGTCCAAGCTTTTTTGACCTGAAAGCTAAGGGAATGAAAGACGCACGGACCGGGACTGAGGAGATATCATCAAGAGTGCAGGCATTACTTTTTGACAATGAAAGAAAGATGGGTTTTCTACTTGAATTTGAGTGGCTAGGAAGACGAAGGAAAACTCAATGAAGAAGAAATGACTATCTACCGTGCACAAGGGATAGTAGATCGTAGACTCGGTTCTCTTTCCATGTGCTAGCGCCCAGGTTTCCATAGTCTAGACCTCGAGAGGCTGAACTTCCAAATTCTTCTTAGTGCATCGAAATTTCCTATTTTTTTTTAGCGGATCACACTACCATTCATTGCCAACCCAAGCAATCGATGTGGAAGACTTCGCGGAAAAACTTCTTCTTACCTTCCTCTTGATGAGGACGGAAGCACATCCCTTTCCGCAGGATCAGCAAGGACCAATTCCCACGGTTTTCGCTGCAATCCATCACTAGGCAAGACTCGGACTCTTTTATCTTGGGAGCGGACAAAGGCTAAGCTAGTCTTCTTACCGATCTCTAGCTTTGGTGAGCGAGACCAGTCCGGAGGTCTTAATACTCCTAACTACGGGGTCCGGAGGCTCGACTGAAAGGAGAGCGAGACTGAATCAATGAACAAGGTCTCGACTGAAAGGAGAGAAAAGAATCATTAGATTTTGGACTTCGGCATTATGAAATTAAGGAGAAGGACTCATGAAATGGAATATGAACCCGTCCTCCAGACCTCTTTTATCCTAACGGAGGGGTCAAAGCCCTCAAGAAAAAAGAAAGAGAGAAGAATGATCGAGGAAGAAAGCCTATCAAAGAGGATAGGAGGCAAGGAAGGAATTGCATTTTGATGCAAAAGGACGAGTTCAGGAGCCTCCTTGTGCGTGCCTGCGCAGTTGCTTTTCTTAGGCCTCCCTAATAACCCTTAGTGGCTGATGAATCAGATCTTTCGGCATGAGACCGAGCCCTTTCTGCTGGAGTACGAGAACCGTCAGGCCTGATTTACCGCGTAGTGGGTGAGTAGGAAGAGTTGGTATGAAATAGACTACTTTCGAAAGGGGTTCCTTACTACCCTCAAGCTTTTCAGTCTCCCCCATACGAATCAGTCTCGGGATCGACAGAAGTCTGAGTTTCCGCCGGACGAAATAGCGCGATCTGCTCTTCCGATTCTTCTGACATCAGATTCTAGCGGAAATAACCTAGCCTTTCGTATTCTCTTTCCCTAGGCTTGATCTTTTGATTCCCCAGTCTTCCATACTCGCCCAGATCTTCCTATTCTTGTTCCCGCCGATCAAAGAATTGAGTGAATTAGTGCAAATTGATGGTTATCACATTATGTTCAACTACGAGCACCAAGGGTGGAGATCAAGACTCAGTCTGCCTCTTTCACTTCCTTACCTTACCTTCCAAAAGATCTGAATCTTCAAGTTCCCCCTTTTAGTACGAACTGAACTCAGGTGCACATTTTCTTGCTTCCTTATCTCAGTCCTAGCCAAGTAAGAGAATGAAGCCGCTAAAAGGTCAGATTCAGAGAATGAAGCACAGGCCTTTGCCTTTCATCTGAGCTTCCTTTCCTCTTCAGCCACACCTATGTATGCGCCTTTCACTGCCTGCCGAAGGAGCAGTGAGATGCATTTGATCTTCCCTGGAAATAGTACCACTGAAACCTTTTAGTGTGGAATGAGAAAGGAATGAGCTTTCTCTTTATTCAATGATCTTTGAGCCTTGTTCATTGATTTGTTTTGAGTCGCCCTTCTTCATTGACTCCTTCTTAGTTTTTCTGCTTCGCTCCTTCACAGTCGCCCTTCTTCATTGAGTCCTTCGTAGCTTTATTCTTCTTCGAACCGCCCCTTAGAATTTTGAGTCGATTTCATCCCACATCTGGATCTCCCATCTGGATCTCTTAATCGATCTGTCTGATCTCCCTAATCGATCTGTCCTAATCGATTTGATCTATCTTTCTTACGAGAAAATCTATCTCTTTTCTCTTTCTTTCTTAAGAGATTTTCTAGCTTAAAAAGACAGATTTCTCCTTGTTCATTGACTTTATCGATTTTCTCTTTCTTTCTTAAGAGATTTTCTTGTTTATATATGAGAATCTCGATATCTTTGATCTCTTGTATTAAATAGAATCGTCGGATACGAAATAGTGGGAAATTCCGCCTTTCCTAGATAACTTCTTCCTTCTCCAAGCACAGCCACCCTTAACTAAGTCGAGCCCTTCTTTAGGGGTGGCGCGAGAAAGAGCTGATTTTCCTATTTTCTTATGTGGGAAATAGAGTCAATAAGCAACTTCTCTGTCAACGAGGACAGCAAAAGAAAGAAAAAGAGATTATCCCTCTCCATCCAGCCCAGCCACGGGGACATCCAGGTGGGACCTATGCCTCCAAAGGCTGAGGAGAATCGGGTTCTTACCCCACGAACCTTGATCAGTCTAATTAAGCTAGCACGGACCGGTATGGTCGAGCCATTTCATCCTCAACTCTGTGAATTCCCCTAGGCGAAAGGCCCCTCTTCGCCCTATATTCATCATTCTGAAACGGGGACTCTTCTGGATGCAAGAACCCTACATCGAGCCTGAACTGCCTAATAAAGAAGGTAGGCTGAAACTGCCGATCAAGTGAGAAGTGAGTGGCGCGCCTTGCCCTGACCCGTGAGTTAGGTTCCCTTCTCTTCATCCGATCCGTGTATTCACCTTTTTTTTCTTTTCTTGGTGGGCCTTTGTACGAGCCTGTTCTTGGGAGTCTTTCCCATAATTCTGAAAAACTGGATTAGTCTGATCAATCCGTAGAGTTCATCCCTCAGATTTGATGGATTGGTCGAGTCAACTCAATGAACAAGGGCTTGATCTTTTGTAGTGGGGGCGGTCGAGCTTAGCTCTGATCAACTGAGGGAACTCCGTCTCTTTTTGCACTCCTTTACTTAAGACTCAACTGCCTACGGTCTCCTTCCATCTCACCTTCGCACCTTCCATTAGACTGATGAATAGAACATATTTCTCATAATAGCTTCTAAAGCCCCACGGAGCGGGTGGAGGATGTGATACCCTTTCCAGGGCCTAGCCCTTTCTCCTTTCCCGCGTAGTGGGGGTCACTTCGCTCCTTTACTTTACCTCCTCGCTCGCTCGATCCTGATTCCGCTTGGGTTTCGACTCCACAACGGAATTGACTTTACTGGTGTCTGATCTCCGACCTTTCCTTGACCTTAATTGATGGCCTAGAGCCACCCCCAATCATATTGCTAAGTGATAGATTGAGGCTAGGCACAGAAGTTCAGAGTCCTCAGTTCGATGTAAATGAGTGAGAAAGTAGATTACAGTAGGTTGGGGGAGTTTCGTCCATGATCACGAATTGAAAGATGGGAAGACCTTGATCTTCTTCATTGATGCGGCCTCTTGTCTTCCTTAGCGAAATTTCTTTCTCGTCCGCCCTCGCGAAGGGGATTCGGCTTCCATCCTATACCTCCTATCGAAGGGATTTCCATACAAATGGTTGTCCTTTTCTTTTGCTTTCGATGGTGGCGGCTGGTCTATAGAAAGAAGAGCATCTGCTACGTCCGGTTCGCGATGATGCACCGGGCCAGGTAGCACTCGTTCTTGTATTGCATATTTTTGAGAGGATCAAGGCGGCATTGGCAAGCTCCCCTCTCTATCCTTTCTCCTTCTATTATTTATTCTAGTTTATGATGGTCTGACCCCTTATTTATTTGGCAGGGAGAGGTTCCAGAGAAGGAAGGTGATGATCAGAAGTCCGAGGAAGGATGAAAGAGTACTATACATGCCCGCTGTGAAGATGGAAAGCCCCAAGAAAGAGAATTTATGAGACCTCCTTCCTCGGGGACTAAGACGAGAGGGGTGGTTGCTGAGCAGAGACTAATGGATGAGAATTCTCCCTTCTCAAGCACCCTGGTGGCGATAAAGAGCAAAAGGAAGCATTTTTTCTTCAATCCCACCTATGCTTCAAGACATTCTCAGAAGAGGCTTAGACCACTCCTTTACCGCTACGTGGGGGAACTCTACGAGGCGGAGAGAAAGAAGGAAATTGGCGAAGGGGATATCCGACGAAGACCCCGCGGGTCAAATCGGCTTGCTGCGAAAGAGTGCAAAAGGAAGTAGACGGACCTTGGAAGAGGGACCAATTTTCACTTTCTACGATCCCCTTCCCTTACTAGGGAGTTGAATGCCGGGGTTGCCACAGAGATTCCTTATGTATGAGGCTTTTGCTTATGATCACAGATTGAAAAGTAGTCTCCTCCGCTTCCTAAACCGAGCGATGTATTTTTCGACCTCACTCTTGCCATTGTAATCTCTGGTTCTGCCCTATAGAATTGCTCATGGAAGTGGAAACTGGTACCAATTCAGAATTGAGTTTGGAGGGAGGTGAATATACTATGTAAAGGCCGATTTAGTAAGAGAGTTGGCACCGAAAGTAGTCCTTGGACCTAGCGCTTCTCCGCACTGGACCGAGAACCGAGCTATATGCTCAATAGTCGACTTCTTCTCCTCACCGGAAGACTTTTGACCTAGGCTACGCCCGGTACTGATGAGTCGATCCAATCATTCTATGGTTTACTATACATCGGCGCCTCAATTCCAAGCTGATCCACGACCACCCTCGCCTCTATGCCCTTTCCTGAATCGCCTCAATTGAGGATCAGGGTAAAGTACCCCTTGATATACAGAGATATCTATGCCCATGAAAGTCTTTCACGGAAAAAAGGATTTTATGATTCGCAAGAAAAAAGACTAGTTCCAGATCTGGCATAGGCAGCAAGCCTTGGGAAGGTCCGTATGATCGGGTTCTTTTTTCACATAAGGGTTCCGGAGCTGCAAAGATGGTATGGTCGGTCGGCTTCGGTACCTATTGATGAGGAGAAGCCCACTAAAATAACCAGAACCGGGAAGAAAAAGAAGAAAAGAATGAGAGAGAAGAGGAGACCTACGGCAAGGAAAGCGTAGTAGGAGTCAAGAGGTCTTGATGATGACGAAGGCTATCCAAAAGACCTACTAAAGGGGTTGATGATGACGAAGATTATCCAATAAAATAAATAAGGTCTTGATGATGACGAAAACTTTTCAAAAAGATTAGTATGCGAAGCGAAGGGACTGTGAAGGAGCGAAGGTACTCTACGTTTCAAATATAGGAGAGGAGCGAAGCCACTCGACTGAGGTTAGGAAGGTTCAGAGCGAAGCCACTCGACTGAGGTTAGGAAGGTTCAGAGCGAAGCCACTCGACTGAGGTTAGGAAGGAGAGGAGCGAAGGTACTCGTAGTTTTCAATATAGGAGAGGAGCGAAGGTACTCGACTGAGGTTAGGAAGGTTCAGAGCCCGACGATACTAAATGAGGCGACTGGAAAGGAGTGCAAGTCAGAACCCTTATAGATAGACAAATGTTCAAATAAACAAGGGTGAGGACTTGCTTAATTAGGGGTGTTAAGGAGTGCAAAATCAAGAGCGACTGATACCTTGTTCATATCTTCTGATTTCAAGAGAGGTTCAAAGAATTTGAAGTTGCGGTTTCAGTTTCATAAGTAGCTCTTCTTCTTTCAGAAAGAGAAGTGGCTGAATCAGTTGATCAAGAGAAGATCGGGGAATTCGACTGAAGAAGTAGCAGCGGTCTCCTTGCTTTTCTCTTTCAGCGGAGTCGGTGGGACCTCATGAGATCTTGTTCGTAGCTAGCGCGGATCGGAAAAGAGAAATTCTCTGCTTCTCTAGCCCCCCATTCGGAAGTTGTGAAATCAAGGTAAAAGGTAAAGGGAATCTCGTGGTCCAATCTTCAGGTTATACCTCACCCCGGATGAGAAAGTGGGTTGGGGACCGCATTGAGTCGGTGCTCCCGAAGAGAAAGCCGAAGAGGGGAGTCGTCCCCGTAGCCCTTCTTCTGTTGTCAGAGCTCTCGTAGCTTTCGTTGCAGGATCAGTTCTTCGCTCGATCGCTCGGTAAGAAAGATCACGAGATCGTAAGACCGCTACGTGCTTGAATGAGAAATCCTTTTCATATATTTTCTGTCTAAGAAATTCTCACAATTCCATCGGGAACGGATCACGCCCTCGTAATAGCACAAAGAATATGGTCGGAGGCAGAGCTAGCAAATTGAAATTGAAAGGAAGAAAGAGAGGTCAGATCCCAAGAAAGGTTATGTTGCCGAGGTCAGAAATTGAGAGGAGTCTGTTCCTGCTATCACTAGTTTACTACGTGTCCTAATTGTATGCTAAACCTTGAAAAGAGCTAATTAAGCTACGGAGGCTGAATGAATATGAGTTCCTTCGTCATTCCATTTATCTTAAAAAAGGGATTTTCTCGATTTTCTTCGTCTGAGAAAACTCACTCAAGATCTACCCGCTCGGCCGTTGAGATCGGATTTCGGAAAGGAAGACCGGTCCAGTTGAGATCTACTTCTTCCCCGCCAACTCCTATTGAACCTCTGTCTGAGGAATCCCTTGAACGAGAGGGTGTAGGAGCTGAGTTCAGATATCACTACTTAAATAGAAAGATTTCCACTAAAGCTAGAAAGGGAAACTAGTCCCATCTTTTCCCCTTTTCCCTCTCATCGACTACGTCTCCGAACCTTCCTTCAGTCGACTCAATTAGATCTCTTCTCTTGCACTCCTCTCAACTCCTACTCCGCCTCTTTCTCTAATAACAAGACCTGCGAAACTAATAATCAGAGCTGCTGAGCTTATGTTCTTATTGATCTCGAGTCTGATTTCTCCGGTTGAGTTGCACCTGCGAAACTAATAATCAGAGAAGCACAACAAATAAAGAAAGAGAGCGAGCTGCTAATACGAGAATGGCGAAGCCTAGAAAGAAATAAGAAGATATGATGGACTGATTTTTCTTAGAAGGAGATTGAAACTCCTTCGCAACTCATATTGCATTGAGCCTCTATCGTCTTCTCTGTAGCGTAGTGGGGGTTTCTGGGAGTCTGAATGGCTGATTTGACGTTCCAACTTCCATCCAGAAATAGGGTAGTAATTCATGGGTCGGATCGTCCAAAAGATGAATTTAGACTTGAACCAGTGGTTACACCTGAACTCGCATATCGAGCCCTTCTCTCCAGTGAGTCCCTTCGTCTGGGTCGAGCCTGAACTCTCCTTCGTCTATAATTTCTTCCTCTTCCCGGTGGGGGTCGAGCATTGAATCCTTAACTGTGAGTCCCTTCGTCTCGTCCTTCATTGAAACCTGAGACGCCTTACCGGTCCCTTTCCTCCCCTAGTTCCGATCTGGGTTCTAGTAATGCAGACGACTAAGAATCCTTTATTTAGGCCTTGGCCTGTAGATCTCATTCTCGAGCTCACATAAGAAAGAAATCCAGCAAGGGGAACAAGAACAGCTGCAACCGTGGAGTGGGCCGCAGCATCAACTCTTGTTGAAAGAAGAGCGCCCTCTTCCCTAGAAGCGTCCCTAGCTGCCTAATCAATCCTATGAGGAAACTGAGGCTTGGGTGATTCTCTGGCTTGCGTCCGTCTTTGGAGCGGGTGATCTCTTGCGTCCGTCTGGCTATGGGGGAGTGACTTTGTCCCTCCTCTGTGGAGACTTTTTTTGGGGGTTCATTTTTCGGTTCCATAACCGAGAGATGGAGAATCTTTTATCATAAATGAGTGAACTATAAGCTTTAGAAAAGCGACTTCCACAACGAAAGCGACTGCTTCCTCATACCTGTCCAAACGCCCACTAAGTGGCTGAAACTGGGTTGAGCACCAAGTCCAGACTCTTCCGATGTTCCAGCTGAATTACCATTGAGAAAGGGAGAAGAGAAAGAATGCAGGCGACTCGCCGCTGACTTGCGCAGCAGAACCCAATCTCAATACAAATAGGTACGTTGGCGACTACCCCTCCCTATATGTCTCCACTCAAAAGTCAGGAGTACCCCCTATTATCTATCATTCCTAGTGGAAAGCCACGGAGCGGTTCGGATCGGGTTTTTGGGGGAGGGAATAGGACAGATTGACCTTCGCCGGGAGTGGTTGGAGTGGGTGAAGGAGAAGTGAGTTTTCTTGCTGCTCTCCTTTCTGTTCTTGGAGCTGAAGTTGCACTTCTTCGATCAGATCGGGTATCTCCTAACGCCTTGTTTTGAAGCTTAGATTCTCAATCTCTTTGATTCAGACACTAATAAGGAATCCTTGAGTCCGGAGGACCACTCCGCGGTCAAATGCTGAACGAGCATCAGCCTCCTATCTCAGATAATCAGCCTTCTTCAGGGGTCGGAAGGATGTAATGAAAGGAAGGAAGCCCACGCGTCAGGCCCACTCTCAGTTCTTCGAGAAATGCTCGACACTGCTGTTGTAGTTCTTGTCCCAGAGGTTGAAAGAGTTTAGTGAGGATTAAGCTAATCTCAGAAATCTTGTATATGAGAAAAGATTCCCATACGAGGTACGAAGTCCGCTCGATCCGTTCTGAGATCGGTAAGCTGAGAGATCTCTTTGGCCTCTAGTCTTTCTTATTTCTCTATTGAGTGGGATTGTAATGTCAATGCTTCTTTCTTAGTCGAAGAAAGGACTCTTTTTCAAGGTTCAAACCCCTTTCTCAGTCTCTGTTTCGGCCGGCGGGAAAGGCAAGGTGCGAAGTCGACTAGAAGAGGTTATCAGCAGCCTCATCCCTTGAATAACCTCGTGGAGGAGATCTTGGAGTTGAAAGGAATGTCTCCGAAAAGGGAAGGAATAAAGAACTTTCTATGCCAGCTATCTTGGAGAAGTATGAATATCTATCCCCTTAATTAGGAGAACAACGGCTTACCCGAGAGGGAAGAGTCAGCGCTCACTATTAATGTTGAGGAAGAAAGAAAGCGTACCAGACGACGAGTTGACGACCGACTTCAGAAACTCCACCTCTTTCGGCAGAAGCAAGAAAGAAAGAGGAATTCGAAGAAATCAATGGTCGTCTTCTCTCCCTCCAGGAACCCCATCGACCGGGTCAGAGTCAGAAGTGAAAGCCCACGCTTTTTCAGTGAGTGAAAAAAGAAAGAAAGCCTACGGGGAAAAGGAAGAAAAAGAAGAAAAGACGATAAGCGAAGGCTCCGTAGGAGTTCAGAGAAGACTAAGACGGAAAAGGAGGAAAAAAGAATGATCGGCGAAAGGACTGAATTAGAATCAAAGAAGGAGCGAAGCAGAATCAAGCTACGAAGGCCCGAAGAAAGTCGACTAAAAGGAGTCAATGAGGCAGCTCGACTGATAAGGAGAGGATCAAAGAATTTGAGACTGATAAGGAGAGGAGCGAAGCCACTCGACTGAGGTTAGGAAGGAGAGGAGCGAAGGTACTCTACGTTTGAAATATAGGAGAGGAGCGAAGGTACTCTACGTTTCAAATATAGGTTCAGAGCGAAGCCACTCGACTGAGGTTAGGAAGGAGAGGAGCGAAGGTACTCTACGTTTGAAATATAGGAGAGGAGCGAAGGTACTCGACTGAGGTTAGGAAGGAGAGGAGCGAAGCAGCTCGACTGATAAGGAGAGGAGCCCGACGATTATTATTCAATGAAATAACTCGACCCCAAATAGAGGAGAGGGGAGAAGCGAAAGGCATTTATTAAAGAGACAAAGAAAGGAGTGCAACGAATTCAATCCATATTCATCTGAAACTTCGATCATTCTTTGAGCCTGTGGAATTCAGGGGTCCGACTATTTTAGTGGAATTAAGAGGTCGTCCGGACTAGCTTAAATCAATGATTCTTTTTAGTAGGTTTGAAAGTTTGAGTTCCATAAATCAGTCCGACGTAAAGAAGCTCCGCGGAGTCTTATGACTTTAAGTAGGTTTAGTAGGTTTGGAAGGAAAGCCATAAAAAAAGTTAAGACGAGACTCAAACCTTTGTTCATTGATTCAGTCTCGCCTCAATATTCTTTGAGCCTAGTCCGAATGGAATCAATTTCTATTATCTCCATAAAAAGAGAATCATAATATCTTTTAACGTAGAAGGTTTGAAAAAGGAAGTTTTCATCCAAACCGGGAAAGGGAAGGTTTAGGGGAGGAAAGGGCAGGAAAGAAACCTGGTGGAGCGCAGCGACTCTGATTTCAAGGTAGAAAACTCCTCCGAGCTCCGCGAAGCGACCTAATCAGCAGTAGTAGGAAAGAAACCTTGTTCCGGAGGGTGGAGGGGAGGAAGAGGTGACCAAAGGAGCCTGGACGGAGATGGATAACCTAAAGGTTTAGGGGAGGAAAGGGCAGGAAAGAAAGAAGGGGGAGCGACTTAATCAGCTGTAGCTCTAGCTCTTTGAAAGGTAGAAAACTCCTCCGAGCTCCGCGAAGCGACTTAATCAGCTGTCTAATAAGCTAGGCCGTTAAGGGGGAGTCCGAAGGACTTGTTTATCCATTAGAATGTGGATTCTTTCATTCTCTGGGTTTAGCGGGCTCATTCTCTTTGATTTACGTAAACTCTTCTTTCTTTTCTCAATGTAGCTTTAATACTCCGGAAGGACGGTCCTCTTGACTTTAAGGGTAGAAAAGTCCGACTGCCTTCAATCTGTCCTTCGCCTAATTCATATGGGGATCTGGTTGGATAAAGAAGTCGGTTTTCTTTTGAAAGAGATCAATGAACAAGGATCAAAGAATTTGAGTCTATATGATTCAGATAGTTTCAGCTTTCGATCTCGATCTTCTTCTTTTCTTTTCCTTTCTCAAAGCCAGCGCCCAAGAAGCCTTTACTAAGGCTGGTAAAGGTCTGGCAGAGTAGAAAGAGAAAGATCAGAAGAAGGAAGACAGAAAGCTCAAGCTATCGTTATAGTTGTGGAAAGTAGATCTTGAAGCAAGTTCCCACCGAAAAGAAAGCGCCCAAGAAGCCTTTACTAAGGCTGGTAAACGTATGGCAGAGTTTCAAGCGATGGAGAATCAGCTGAAAGATAAAGATTCTCTTTCCATGAAAAGTCTTTTTTTCCAAATCAATCGTCGGGCTCTGAACCTTCCTAACCTCAGTCGAGTGGCTTCGCTCCTCTCCTATATTTTTTTCTACGAGTACCTTCGCTCCTTCAAATTTGAAGTTCAGGGATCAGGACTTCGCTTTCAAGTCCTAACCTTTGTATCCTCATTGATCAATCTCTGAATTCATGTCTTAAGCAAATGATCTGAGATCCAACTCATCCTAGAAAGTTGACCTTTTCTCGGTTCTTGCATTTTTTGACTTTTTCGAATCTTTCTATATAACGAAAATAGAGTTCAAAATCAGGCATTTGACTTTCAAATTCTTTGAACCTCTCTTTATCCGGACCAGAAAGTCAAACTATAATCAAACAATGTTCATTTCTTTTCTAGGCTTGATTCTTTCATTGCCTTTTCCCGTCTTTTTTCTTGCAAAATGGTCCTTTTTCTCATCTTTCTATTTAACGAAAATAGAGAAAAAATTCAAGATTTTGAATGAAAAGTTGCTGCTTCCCTATGTCAAAACCTAGCATTTTCTGAATTTTCGCTAAGGATTACAAGGTCGTTGATTACAAAAATTCATAGGTTTCATTCTCAATTCATTCATTCAATGAACAAGTCAATGAAGAAGGTCATTCATTCAAGGATTTCTGAGTCCGACTATCCACTGAAAGAAGAAAAACAAGAGAAAGCCCGATCATTCTTTGACCGTCTATTAGTTCCATCTTTGACTTAGTGGTATTCAAAGGCGAACTTTCAGTCGCTTCCTCCTCCGGAAGACTGACCTAGTCTTTCCCTTTTATAGAGCCTTCCCTGGGATCAGAACTTTTTCGACTTTTTCTTTCAGATGGTTGGAGAAGGGAGACCAAGAAAAAGAGGGACGGAGATACTTGAATTCCGGAAAAATCCTCCTATTCGATGTCCTCCCATAAGAGAAAGGGAAGGTACACACCTTACTCGACTAGAAGAGGACCAATCCGAAGGTAACAAGGTCTAGTAGTTCTGTCCGTCTACTTTATGAATATGGAACTGGGATTGATTGCGGGACCTCCCTCCTGGAAGTGCCGCCGCCTCATGTGACTTACTGGCTGATGTGGCTTACCGGCTTGCCTCAAGAATGGACTCCTTTTTCTGAGGCTTCGCTAGCATCGGGATTGAAGGAGCTTGCCTTACTAATGTGCAAGAAGGCTACCTACCTTGGTGCAATCCTTGGATGCTTACTTATGCTATCTATTTCTCATTTCTATCTTTCTTTCCCTATAGGCATTCGTCCGATAACGGATATGGAAAGCACTACTACTCTAATCAGATAAATTCAAGCACTTATCTTCGTCCTCGCTTACTGCCTACCATGCTTACTAACCCACTAAGCACTAAGTCCTATCATGCATAGGTAAGGATATATTCTCTTTATCACATTCTTCCGATCTATTAAACTACCACGGACCGGTGGAGTCTCTTTCTTATTCTTATAAGGATAAGCACGGTTATTGCTCTTTGTCCCAAGGCCGAGGTAAGCTACTACTACTAATCCTTTTGAGTAGTTCACGAAGGGAAAGAAGGCCCTGTCTATAAGTTCAGATTGGATGGATGCCCGCTCCTTGGGTATGCTTTCAGGCTGTTTTCATGCGTGCTGGTCTTCGTGGTCTCTTGGTTTTTCTGTTCTCGTGGGGGAAGGCGGGATTGGCGCATCTACAAGTTTTTAGTGTGCTCGGGCAAGTGGGCTAAGCGGAACTACTAGTAAGGGGATTTGCCTGATGAGAGGACGGAATGGAATCTTTGAGAACTTTAGCTACGGACTGAGGTGCCGAAATTTGGGGTATGGAAAGAAAGAAGTCTAACCATATTTTCTCATCCCCCGCCTCTCTCTCAAGAACGAAAGTAAAGTCATTGCTCATTCCCGCTCATGCTTGCTATAAGAATTCCTTACTCGAGGCGACTAGACTTGTCTAAAAGAAGAAAAGATGCACGAGCCATTATATATATACGCTATTAGAATCTCGTGATTTGAATTTCAGGCCTATCCCCTGCCTATGCGCTTGCCTTTACTACCTGCCTGCCTTGAACTACTGCACTTGCGCATACCTTTTCTTGCTCGAGACAGAAAACTTGAACTGGCATTGTATATATAGCCAATAGAAAGAAGTATTCCCAGGATAGAAATGGAATTGAAAGGCTTTCTACCAATGACCGGAGACCAGAAAGGGGAATCTTCAGATAAGCCTTGAGCGGTCAGACCAATTACGATCGATTCGGATTCGACGATTCGAGATGAGCCGCTAAAAGGCGATAGAGAGAGGTGGAAGGAAGACAGCCTCTCATGCATTTCCAGAAGGAGAGAGCGCAGAGAGCCTTAAGACCTAGAAAGAAGGTCAGTCATGCGCCATAAGAGAGTGCGTTAGGGCGGGAGAGATATTCATGAATGAAATGAATAGGGAAAAAATCTTCCTCAAATCTCGTTCAGTCCCTTTCCCAACTAATCCTAGATACTCAATAGTACCTCGCCTAGAAGGCCTTCCAGGTAGGTTCCCACTTCAACCCTTGTTCAAGGGATATGTGGAGATCCATGGACAGTAAGATAAGCTCCCTTATTGTCCCTCTAAACGGGGAGCCCACATTATACAGAATCTGATCCATATATAATCTATAATGAGGAGGATCACATATCGAAGCGAATGTGTGAGTGCCGACCCGCTAGTCTAATTCATTTTTCTATAGTGAATATAGACAAGTCAAAGCATCATATCGGAGAGGGATGAAATAGCTCGACTGAAAGGAGAGGGATTCACCGCTCTTTATCACCCTCCTATTCAAAGAAGGAATGATTCGGGGCAGTCCGGATCTAGTGAGGGAGACAGGAACTGATTGCACAAAAGTCAGAGGATCAGAAGGCTTACCCCCTAGAAAGAAGATAGGAGAGAGAAAGGATTGCAAAAAGTACAAAGCACAACATAGCCATCCCTAGGCTCCCGGTCCGTGCTAGCTTAATTAGGCTCTAATCTGCTTACTTATTAAGTCAGAATAATCCTTGGTTAGACCGTCCTTTATGACTCATTTTTCCTTATTCAAGAGTCCAATTAGCATACTTTCATCTTCCAAAATCCTCTGCCAAGTAAATGTATACTAATGAGAGATGAGAATAGCGACTTATCTCTTATCATCCTTTTCATTCTTGTTGTCGGCTCGCTTCGGTAACATCTGAACTTCATATCTTCATAAAGAAGACACACAGAACGCCACTATGGTAACTAAGACTGATCACTCTCCTACAGAACAAGGGGGAGAGACCTATATTGCTACCAGTCCCCCTTACCCTTGACTGCTCGCCCACTTGGTCAGCAGAACTGACCTACGGATGGGACCAATGGTACTAAGACTGGATAGTGTACCTAGATAGTCTACCTAGGTTTGAACTACCTAGATGCACTATGAGTATGAGGTAGTCTCTTGTATATCCGAAGACCAGAACTGCTTCCTCGAGAGTAGTAGACTGATAATGCTGCTAAAAGAAGGGGAAGATCTCATTGTGCGTGCTCTCACCCCCATAAATCAGAGAGACGGAGTCTGATCATGGAATAGATTTCTTTGCTACTGAGTTTAGTAGAAGGCTCCACTTAGTTTGAGAAGGTTTCAATTATGAAATGAAATCAGTGTCTGTAGTGGTCTTCTTTGTCTTTTTTTCTTTCTAGTGGGGGGAGAAAGGACTCCTTCCTATCTATGCTAACTATCTGAGTTTGCTTTTCTTTGTTATCTTTGCATCTATGGTATGGGAAAAGCCCTAGTCTCAAATGTTTACTACTTAATGCTAATAGAATAATGAAAAAAAAATCCAATAAGCAAAATGCAAACTTTTTTTGAAAGGAAGTGAAAGGAAGACGAAAGCAGGGAGGCAAGAAGACAAGACTCCTCCTTCAGAAAGCCTACTTTCATCCCCCTAGTTAGGATAGTCGGACTGATTTATGGAACTGAACGTAGTAGGTTCTGTGGAGTTTGATTCCTTATAGCTTGAGGAGAGTGAGAACTTAGATTGTTCACCTTCAGTCTCGCGAAAGACTAGGTAATTACTGAACGATCCCTCTTTACTAAGAAAGAGGTTGATTCTGGGGTCTTCATATCTAAGTCCTAACTAGAGCCTATAGCAGTACGAAGTCGCTTACGCCGAAGGTCGATTTCAGATTCAAGGGTGTCTGACCAAAAAAAAGAAGAAAGCCGCCGGGTTTGACGGACGAATTCATTCCCATCTAGATAAATAGAATAGATGGAAACCTCAGCAAGTAGCAAAGCACAACCCCTCGCAAGTTGCTGCATCGGGCTTTCGCCCATTTATTCTATACCATAAAGTGAATGAATTTGCATACGAATTCTTAGAAGAAGAACTTCTCGCCTCCGCTACGGATACTTCCTCTGCTGAAAGAGCTGAAACTGAGACAGATTCCTTGTTTACGGGAAAGCTTCTAACCTACCTATGAGAATAGGAGTCATAATACCTATGTAAACTAAGCAGAAAGGGCACGGTCTGAAGCCGACCGAAAGAGGTCAAGCAGCTGAAACTAGGGAATCATCACTCTCCAACTCAGCCTATCCGGCCGGTATTCCTATCCTCTCCTTAATATGAATGAAACTCCGCAGTCGATACTTCTTAGTCTATAGTCCTTCTTTTCCCTACTCTGCCTATGAAAGGGAAACTGAGACTTCCGATCTATCTCCTTCTTTCTATTTCTAAACCCAAAATCAAGCTCCAGATGAGGGATCGGAACCCAACTAAAGAAACCTATCCAGATCCACTAACAAGAAAAAAAATCCACTAACAAGAAAAAAAGAGCGAATATCATTCATAAGAAAAGCAAGGCGGAGTAGGATAAGCTAGTCCGGACGCGCGAAGCGAAAGGACTGTGAAGGAGCGAAAGCGGCTCGACTGAGGTTAGGAAGGAGAGGAGCGAAGGTACTCGTAGAAAAAAATATAGGAGAGGAGCGAAGCCACTCGACTGAGGTTAGGAAGGAGAGGAGCGAAGGTACTCGTAGTTTGAAATATAGGAGAGGAGCGAAGCAGCTCGACTGATAAGGAGAGGAGCGGTTAGGCTCAAAGAATTTGAGTCCTTCCTTATTCTTCAAATGTTAAGGCTCAAAGCTCATTGAATAAAGTAACCTAGGCAAGGAGCAAAGAATTTGCGAAGGACTTGTTAATGGAACTGATTTTCATAGGAAAGCTAATATGGAAGAAGACTACTCCGGAGGAGGCGGGGAAAGCCTAGGTTTTTGATGAGTTACTCAACTCTTAATCACGATCAAAATAGGTCTTCTCGTATTAGAAAGGGAGTGGAAGATAGGCTCGTGAATATGGTAGATTGAAGAGGTCCTTCGGACTGGTGGCGGCTTTTCTTTAGTTGTGGAAGCGTAACCGGCACTGGCGCCCACCAGTTGAGGTTGCTAGTTACGAGATTTCATCCATTTATGCTCCTCGTTCATATACCTCTCTGAATCGCTTTTCAAGAAGCTATCTTTCAACTCGACTGGCACAACCACGCTCTGTAGGATTTGAAGACGACGACCCACAGCGCTTTCAATCAGGATAACCTTTGTGATAATGGGATTAGTCCTCTTTTACGCAAGAAATTCTACTCCTAGTCCTTCCCTTTGGATCTGGCTATGCCACCCCAACCAAGAACTTCTCCACACATTTGACGCGTGTCTCTTAGTGAATCACAGTTACGAGCACCATCCGCATTTACTTGAGCCTTTCTTCTTTCTTCATTGTCTAGTGGTCTTAGTGGAATTCAGATCGGGAGTGGAAGGTGGAACTTTCGAAACTCGTGCACCAGTATGCCATGCCTTCGGTCTACAGGCTGGACACGCCTTAGGAAGAACTCGACGCCCACGGGGCTAATATAAGGATAGGAGTGATATCAGGAGAGGAAGCCTCCGAGAATCAGATCAAGAGCGTCAGCACTTATCTTCTTTCATTCTCCACAGATGTCTTCTCAGCTTCATTCTTCTTATTAGTTATCTTATTAGTTTTTCTCAGTTGCAGCACGTAAACGAGAAAAGACGAAGGAGGCGGACCCGCGCACCTGCTTTCATTCATCTGCCGAGTGGTCTTATTTGTCCTAATTGCATTTCTGAAGCGCTAACCGCGGAGTTTTCTTTATTCTCCCATCTTTTTTCATGATAAAGTACGGATTCTTGGAACATATTGAATGATTTGACAGTGCAAGGGATTGTGACAACTTCCATTCAGACATCTTGACCTCTCATTGGATTCTGACTGAGTATTTGAGCGCAGTGGGCATCCACCGTCTGAGCACGAAAGTTGAAGCATCTTTCAGTCAAAAATGAGGTTCTTCGCTCGGTAAGCTCTTGAACGAGATCTCTTTCCTCTCGCCTGGCCTAAATTAAGGGGGTCCGGACTAGCTTAATTAGCCCTACCGCTCCGTCTTCCTTAACCTTCTCCGCCGGCTGGATCGAAAAAGCTCAGACATCAGAATCAAAGGAAGTTCATAGTTAGGCTATTTGCAGTCCCGATCTCACTACTTCTCCTCTTTTCAGGGATGAGGCGACTGATCTTTCTTCAAGAACCGCTACTCTTTTGATGATTGACGAGACTATTACAAAAGGCGACTGCTGAAACTGGGTCCCGCACCCTCACGCAGCAGTAGTCCCGATCCAATCCTATTCAACTGCACTTTTTGATCTATAGCCGACTGCCTCTCCTCCCTCTCTGATACAGCCGTACTCGTATTCTGACTCTCCAAGCGGAGGAAGACGAGATGTGGGGAGTACGATCGGAAGTTCTAGCTCGACGTTCGGAATCGGGCGTCAGAGGCAAAGCTCTTCTCTGAAGTTGAGGGACCACTCTTCTGTCAAGGAGAGGAGAGGGAACCTAGTTCTTCATCCTATTTCATGACCCCTTCCACTACGACTTTTCAAGGTCAGCCGCCGAGAGTTCCCAGGAAAGAATAAGAATAAAGAGCTACTTTCTCTTTCTAAGAGTCTGGCTACAAAGTCCCACTGACCTATCTATAGATATCTGATGATATGGTCCCCGCGGCTTAGCACCTCTTTTGAGTCTGAAACTTGCCTTTGCTTTTCTCTCCTTGAAGTCGAGACCTTGTTCATTGATTGTCTTATGAAAGTCTTCCCATTCTTCTGACTTATTCATGAAAGCGCTGACGCTTCCTCTTATGCAAGGGAGAATGAATCTGAGACTGCTACCGCGGACTGGGCCGACTATCCCACGAAATAGAAAAATCAGCCTAGACTACAGAGTCGAGCTGCCAAAGATCTTACCTGGCGCCGATTGATGAGTTTGCATCCTATAGCGAAGATGACCGATCCTTCTATTAGACTGCGTCACTGCCGGTCTCACGGACGAGATAAGTGAGATAGCTACGGCCACAGATAATTACCTTTCGTTCAGCATTTCTCCATAAAATGGGATGATATTCATTCTTCTATTATTTCTTTTCTCCTTCATTTTTGATAAGATAATCTAAGCTTTTCTATAAGAAGACTTCTGCTATCTCTTGCTACCGCGGAGTGGGAGTGAGGCATTTCTGCCTCTCTTTCGTAAACTAAAGAAGAAAAAGGTCAAAGAATTGCATGCTTTCCCCGGAGTTCATTTTCACATGATCAAGTCCGATTTTCCAATCTTCCAAGTTCAAAGTATGGTCAGAGGCAGGACAGAGTTTCATTCATTAGTCGGGTCAGCAGATTTCGTAAACTCTTTCTATCATTTCTTCCTCAGCAACTTCAACAACCATGATGATATCCGGACCCGACCGTAGCGGCCGCGAGTGCCATATCTTTGGATCCTTATGCTCTTGAATTAGAGGCAGAAGTGGCTCGACCATACTGGAACAACTCGAATTACTGGGATTGGAATCCAAATCGTATTCTCCTCTTCCAAGGCTGTCAGGCTTCGCGCTCGCCGATCTTCTTCTTCAATCCTAGTCCTTGAGTGAGAGCTTTTAGAAGGAGGTAGGGTCAGGTCATATCTCTTTCTCCCAGTGTGCAACGGCTAGCTTGCCCCTTTTGATAGCCTTTCTTCCGACTTCCAAGCATACTTTGACGTTCTTGCTGGACTCAGCAGGTCCTCACCTTAGAAAGTGATAGCAAAGGGCTAGTCCAATGGATGCTACCGCGGAGTGGGAGATGTGCCCTTTCTTATTTGAATACGAAGGGACGAACTCTGATTCTATGAATACAATGCCTGAGGATACAGACAATTTCCTCTTTCACTAGTCTTCCTCTTTATCTTTATCGGCCGATCGATCCATCTTAGTCTTTCTCTTCCCTTGATTCTGGCCTTATTTAGTGAGATTCGCCCTTCTCGGGCTAAGAGGGACCGCTGCTCAATACTCTGAACCCGCTCCCGAACCCAACTTCATATTCTTAGTGATAGTGCTAGTCCCCCTTTCCTCAATCCCCGAGAAAAGAGAGTTTGAATGCCGCCTATAGCTCAAAGCGCGTAGTGCCTCATTGCTCTTCTTCTACCCTTTCCCGAGCAAACTCTATTCCCGATGATGCCTCTACTCTTATGACGGGTTAGTGGAAAAACAAAGGTCTATTTAACAGCTTTTTTTTGGAAGACTCCTAGCGTCAATAATCAGCCAGAAGACTCAAAAGGAGGCTCCGTAGGAGTTGAGAAAGCGGCTCGACTGTCAGGAGAGGCTCAATGCAATATGAGTTAGGACCAAAGAATTTGCGAAGGCTCGACTGAATCAATGAACAAAGGCTGAATCAATGAACAAAGGTTGAGAAGCGACTGGAAAGGAGCAAAGAATGATCAAATTCTTTTCGAATTCCACTAGATTTTCTTGAGTAATGTAAAGTACGGAAACTCAGTATCCAACTCTTTCTCTTCCCTTGAGTACTTATCTTTATCTCTCTCAGTCTCTTACACAGCCTCTGACCTCTACGTCCCCGGTGCGTAGGGCCGATCCTCATTCATTCTCTAAGGCGCGAATACACGACTGATTTTGATAAAGAAAGACGAGCACCTGGCCTTTTTCCTTTCATTCATATTGGCTAGCATAAAGATTCCAGCTATTCAAATGGCTTGCGGGAGAAGATAGAATATGCTAACCCGTCTTTCTTTATTGTGTTAATAGCATCGAGAACGAGAAATCCCATTTCAGAAGCAGAATAGGATTTTGGGGGAAAGACTTTCTTCAGTCTGAATAATACGACTGAAAGCGGCAGCGGAATGAGACGGAGCCCTTGATGCTGAGTCAAGCCAGATCCATCCATTGAGGCGGTACTCGAGTTTAGAAAGAAAGAAGTTTATATAATAAGATGAGTTGCTTTATCAAGCTCTTATTCTCTTTCAGTCTTAAAGAGAGAGAGATCCCACGGAGCGGAAGGAAAGCCTAGGGGTCAACCCCTTCTATGGGAACATTCGCCTACCGCATGTAGGCCGGGGGCCTGAAATTGGTCCTGAAAGCTAGCCAGGATTGATTATTCTATTCCAATGCCAAATCCAAATTCAATTCATACACTTGCATTGACCATCTGAGAACTCGGATTCTTATGTCCCAATAGTCGACAGTGAAATAGTCTTTTGAAAGCTCAAACTTCCATCTTCATGAAAAGGAGTGCATTACGAACAAGAAAGCCTAGGGTGAATCCATACTATTTGAATCAGTCTCACTCAGTCTCGAAGCTGAACTTCCGATCCTTAACAGAAGAGCCTATTCTAACCTCTGCCTAAACCGAGCTAGCTACTCTTGCAGATACTGATGATGATAGAGCCCCGAGCTTCTTCTTAGCAACTCCAGATGACTTTTTTCTTGAGAGTTTGAATGTGAAATCTGAAAGTCTCTTTCATGTTAATAGAGTTTGAAAATCAAGGTCAGACTCCTAACTACGGGATCCGGAATGGGACATCTTGAGATCAGTAAATCCAGTTGTCAGCCTTGAATGAGGAAAGAGATCTAGCGAAACCTCAGAATTCTCTCTATCTCTTTCTGAAACAAGAGCTGCAGCTAAACCTGAAAGAACGAGAGCAACTGAAGCTTACCGATCTGATCGAACAAGAGATGATGACGCATCCGATCCTGCCTCTTCAACAGCTACTGAAGAAAGAGAAAGGGATGCCTCTCCCGCTACGTGGGGTCGAGCCACTCCTCCTTTTCCTAGAATACGAACTGAACCTATGAAACTGAAAGAGATTCCCTGGTCCGGAGGACTCAAGGATGGAATATTAGACGATTCTTTGAATTGAGTTCTTCTTATACGAGATTTCTTTCTCTTTTCTTTTTGAGCTTCTTTCATTCTCGTTAATGAGCTTCTTTTCTTTTCGTCAATATTCTTTTAACCTATTCATATTTCCGCAATATTCTTTGCGCCTCTTCATTCCTCAAATTCTGATCGCCTTCTTCGCAAATTCTTTGCGCCTCGCAATATGCGCCTTCGGACCTGTCTTTATCCGGACCAGAAACTAGAACTCTCATCAAAGTCTGTTCATTTCTTTTCTAGGCTTGATTCTTTCATTGCGTTTTCCCGTCTTTTTTCTTGCATTTTCTTCCTTTTTCGAATCTTTCTATATAACGAAAATAGAGTTCAAAATCAGGCATTTGACTTTCTTTCTTGCTACAAAGTGGTTTGCTCTCCTTATCAGTCGAGCCCTAGCTTTTTCTGAATTTTCGCTAAGGATTACAAGGTCGTTGATTACAAAAATTCATAGGTTTCATTCTCAATTCATGAATTTCTTTGTTTTTTTTCTCGTTATTTCATAACCTTCGGACCGATAATAGTCGTTTTTTTACATCTTTTTCATTCTTTCTTGCTGCCAGCTATAGCCAAAAGTGACTCAATGTGCTCTTTCCTAAAAGAAAAGGAAGAAGAAGAAAGATCAAAGATTAAGCTACTCCAGTTGAGTTGAAGTCCTTCGCGATGGAAATGAAAATTCAAGATCGAATTCAACAAGAATAAAAGAGAGAAGAGCGGCTTCCTCTCCGTAAAGATATGATAACCTGATCATTGTCCGATTCATTTCAGAATGAATGAATGAAAGAGAAAAGAGAAATTCACTCAATTTTCATACATAGAAGAAAGCAAAGATTCGATATTGAGAAATCTCATAAGTGAATGAATCTATATTCTCATCTTTGATTAGATTGATGATTGAGATAGTGGCAGTCTATCTTGAATTTCGACATCAGAAAAGAAAGACCGGACGCCCAAAGTGCGAGGCCATGATAGGACCGTCAAATATAGGTGCCTGCGAAGCCGGTCCACGTCTGGCAGAGTATCAACCGATGGAGAACAAGCTGAAAGAGGAACTTTCCATTTTCTTAACTATCTAAATAGAGCATATAACGTATAATAAAGAATTGTACTATCACGGATAAGAAAGACATAATGAAGAAGCAAGAGTCAGACTTTCAGTTCTCATTCGATCTTGAATTTCAGTCATACATAGGGAAAGTTGAAAACAAAGTTTTCTTGTTAATGAATTGAGAATGAAACCTATTCTAAGACAAAGAATTTCAGTCCTATTCTAAGACAAAGCAAGCGATTCTTAGCCTTAAGATCCGGAGGATCGGTATCGCCTTTCCCTTTTCCTTCTTGATCCGGGAAATTTCCCTTCTTAGTATAGGGCCGGGGAATGATCAGACCCAGGGAAAAGAGGTTCCATCCGTCCATGAGTCCTAAGCTACGTCTCTTTCTCGGCCCTTGTTCTTTCTCTTTCTAAAGTCGCAGTCGTCTGCTTCAGAGGAGACAAAAGGTTACGAAGTGCTTCCTTACGGAAAAAAGCTTTTTTCCGACGGGTCCGGAGTCCGAAGGACTTCTGAAATCCATATTAGAATTACAAGATTCGCCGCTCTTTTTCACTATACTCACTTTTTCCAGGATTAGTAGGGCGGATTAGATATATCTTTAGTTCCTATATAACTAGTTAATATCTAATATAAGATATACATGTCTTTCTTCCCTAACGTAAACCAATTATTCATATCTTGGATTCCATCGAATTTGAGAATCATTCTTCGAAATATCCACAAGGGTTGTCTTATAGCAATTCGATTCAATACATCTAGTTGACTCCACTCTCCTCCCCTCTACTCTACCCTACCCAATCCTTTTTTCTCGTTTTTTGGAAACCCTTTCTTTTTAGAATTATCCCACATGGAGACAATCAATCTAAATTCACGAATTCATTAGTCCGAATCCTTGCATAGAAATCTCAATATTTTCTTAATCTAAGTTCATGTCATTTTTTTTTGTTCAATCGTTGAGAGGAAAAATTTGAGATCTCTTTCCTTTTTTTGAAATTCCCGAATATCATAATCTTTCTAGTCTGACTCCCTAGATAGTATATACCTTCCTTATTTTTCGATTATTTGTATATTTATGTTCCCTAAGTAGATTATCTTGAGCCATGTATACATTGCCTTGGTCTAAGCTAAAAAAAAGAGTATTTAGAAAACTAATCAATGATGACCCTCCATGGATTCGCCTATATAAGCTGCAGCTAAAGTTGCAAAAATCAGAGCTTGAATACCACTTGTAAATAATCCAAGGAAGATAACAGGTATAGGAACTACTAAAGGTACTAAAGAAAGAAGAACAAGAACTACTAATTCATCAGCTAATATATTTCCGAAAAGTCGAAAACTAAGTGATAAGGGTTTTGTTCAATCTTCTAAGATGTTAATGGGTAAAAGGATTGGAGTTGGTTTCATGTATTTACCGAAATAACTTAATCCTTTTTTGCTAAGACCCGCATAAAAATATGCTACTGATGTGAGTAAAGCTAAAGCAAGAGTAGTATTTATATCATTTGTGGGTGCGGCTAACTCTCCGTGAGGTAACTGTATGATTTTCCAAGGTAAAAGAGCTCCTGACCAATTCGAAACAAAAATAAATAGAAAGATAGTTCCAATAAAGGGAACCCATGGACCATATTCTTCGCCAATCTGAGTTTTGCTCACGTCTCGAATGAATTCAAGGACATATTCGAAGAAATTCTGACCGTCAGTAGGAATGGTTTGTGGATTACGAACAGCTATAATGGCTGAACCTAATAAGATAGCAATTACAACCCAAGAAGTAATAAGTACTTGGGCATGGACTTGGAAACCTCCTATTTGCCAATACAAGTGTTGGCCGACTTCCACACCAGATATATCGTATAACCCTTTTTGTGTGTTGATAGAAGATAATAGAATATTCATATTGCCCTCTGAAAGAAATAGAACTGTAAAACAATTTGATTCGACTGTCTTTTTTTTTTGACTTGCCTTTTTTTGTCTATTTTTGATACCAATTTCTTACATTACAATATCCCTAGTTTTTTTTCTCTCTTTTGTGCGATTCGGAAATAGTAACCAATTCCCGAAATCTATGGAGTTCCCCCAAAAATTTCTTTATCTTATTATTCAGAAAGAATTTCGTATAGAGCTAGAACGACCCTCCGAAATTGCAAATACTAATTTGTTAAGAATTAATCGGATTGAAGCTATAGCATCATCATTCGCTGGAATCGAAATATCTGCGAGATCGGGGTCACAATTTGTATCAATTAAACAAATAGTTGGAATTCCCAACGTGATACATTCTTGAAGAGCCCGATATTCTTCTTGTTGATCAACGATTATTACAACATCGGGTAACCCCGTCATATATTTCATCCCGCCCAGATATGTTTGCAAGTGAGATAATTGTCTCTTCAACATAGCGGCATCCCTTTTCGGAAGACGGTTGAGTCCCCCCGTCTTTTGTTCCGTTCTCAAGTCCCTGAACTTATTCAGTCTCCTTTCTGTAGTAGACCAATTTGTTAACACCCCCCCGAGCCATTTTTTATTAAGATAATGAGACCGAGTCCTTGTTGCAGCCCGGGCTACTGAATCCGCTGCTTGATTTTTGGTACCAACAATTAAGAATTCTTTGCCCCTAGTTGCTGCATCAAAAAGGAAATCACAAGCTTCTGATAAAAAACGAGCAGTTCGAGTAAGATTTCTAATATTCATACCTTTACGTTTTGCAGAGATATAAGGTGCCATTCTAGGATTCCATTTCCTAGTACCATGACCAAAATGAACTCCTGCTTCCATCATCTCTTCCAAATGGATCTTCCAATATCTTCTTGTCATTTCTCCCCCCACTTCCTCGCTTTTTTTTCTTAAAAAAAGAGACGAGCTGAAATAGAAATAAATAATTGTTCCCATGGAACCTTATCCTCTACCTCGACCGGGGATTGACTGTTGATACACGATCCAAGCCATTAATTTTTTTCTATTCGTTATTATCTTATTACCAAATCAAGGCGGCTAGTTAAGAGGATGACTCCACTTTGATGAATCATTAAACTTTGATGAATCATTAAATCCTAGAAATGCTTGTTCTGATGTATCATGTAAATTCGTTGAAATGAAAAAAGAAAAGAATTCTTTGTGGTGGAAGAAAATCTCTCTCATTTCCCCCTATCAAATTTTTTTTGGGGGGGTTTCTAAAGGAATATTCTGATCTTGCCTCGAAGGGTGCGCTAATTCTCTGAATCCGGTACCAACTGGTATCATTCCTCCTAGAACAAGGTTCTCTTTCAAACCTCTCAACCAATCGATACGACCTCGGAGGGCGGCTTTTGCTAAAACTCGAGCAGTTTCTTGAAAACTTGCTTCCGATATGAAACTTTGAGTATTTAGAGATGCTTTCCTTATTCCCAATAATACGGCTCGGTAACAGATCGCTTCTTCCAAAGCACGCCCTCTTCGTTCCGCTCGTAACAACCCAATGAGTTCTCCAGGTGAAAAAACATTAGACATTCCATCTTCTGAAACCAAGACTTTTGATGTTATTTGACGTACAATAATTTCGATATGTCTATTATGGATCTCCACCCCCTGGGATCGAGAAACCTTTTGGATCTTATTAACCAAAGAGATACGACTTTGCACTATCGTTAGTTCAGAACCAATCAAAAATCCCCAAGGAATTCCAAGAATTCTTGTTATACGCTCGTTCCAACCCTCAATTCTCTTTTCTAGGCTCATCGATATTGAATCAATCGAAGGCACTTCTAATACTTGTTCGACTTTTGGAAGACCCTGCCTTATATCACCAGATCGTGATTTTGCATATATAAATGTAACTAAAGTCTCTCCTTCGTAAAGGATTTCGCCATAATGGCGATGAAGAGTTGCTCCTGAAGTGGCCAAATAAGGCTTAGCTGATCTTATTACTACAGAATCAACTTCAACAATGAGAATTTGACCCGATTTTAGGTGTGGTCTATTTTTGGCTATACATACATTTTCAAAAAAAAACTGTCCAAGACTAATTCTTGTAGGTCTTTCTTCACAATAATTATTGTGAGAATTATGATGCAGAAAATGCCAATTCAAATTCAATGTATTGAAAACGATCTTACTGCATGGATCGGAATTGAAAATCCCCCCGTTTTCATCCATTAAATAATATTTAAGTACTTTCAAAGTCTGTTTTAAATTGTCAAGTTGCAAATATTTAGTTAGGGAGATCGGATTATGAGTTATTAAGTCATAAAATGAATCAAAATTCACAATTTGAGGGGCCGCCCCTAAAGGTCCTAACGAATTCCTAATTTCAATTAGAGGATCCTTTTGACTTTCTTCTTTTATGACATTCTAATCTTTTACATCGTTGAATAGATCCATTTGCAAAGAATTCGATGCTGACAAAATTCTCAAAGATTGGCCTTCCTTATTTCTATTGAACAACGTACGAATAGTTCCTTGATTTTGACTCGGAGATTGTGGAACCCTTGTCTTGGAATAAATAGAAAAAAATGGATTGATATTGGTGCGATCTGACTCATTATTAAAGATCAATCCTGAACCTGACGGATCTTTCCTTTTTCTCATATACGCAGTATCGGATTTCCCTAAGTCTATTCGTAGGAAATTTCGAACCAGACCATTTGTACTTACTTCAACAAAGGAAGCGCGCGCGTCTTCGATAGAAGAGCTTTTTTTGTCTCGGTCCCAATTCAAGAATAAACAAGTCCGAACGTCTTTCATGCTTGTGCCATCAATTCCCCGAATTGGTTTTCCATTTCCATAAAGTATATAATTGACAACTCTAAGCTCCAGATTATCCCTTTCTTGCAATAGATCCTGTGGGAAAAGTTTGACTAAATTGATACCGTCGGCTAGTTCATATATGATTACAGGTCGAACAAAAACAAAAGACTTTTTCTTGGTAGGTGTGATCCACTGGACATAAATCCAATTTTTCGTTTTTCTTTCTTAGAATTTTTTTTGACTCTTTCTGGTGGTATCAAGATGCCATTGTGTCGGGATATCTTATCCATCTCTCCAGGAAAATGTATATCTCCAGAAAAGAGAGTTCAATCCTTTTTTTTTTTTTCTCCACTCGGACCAATCCGCCTACTCGGCTTCTTATACTTAAAGTTAGTCGTGTAGCTACTCCAATGAGACTATTCTTCCGTACCATTATGGAAGAAGATTCTGGTCAAATATGCACTTCCTCGGGAATGAAAAAAAATCGATCCACTTTCATTTGCATTTGGTATTTTGGCTTAAAGTCTTTGACTCCTCGATACTCAATCAAATCCTCTTTTTTGAGGATTGAATGCACCCCTATAGTCCCATATTTAGTAATTCCTGAACTATTTCTTCTGTATTGAGGATCATCGAAAAAAGCAAGAATACTATTTCTACGAAAAAGACCATTTATGGGTATTGAAATCGAAATACCGGAAGGGGGTCGTAGTTCTTTTTCTCGTTCTTTCAGTGATGAAAATTGAATGATGAATCCATTTCTTCGCCTCTTTGCCAATAAATCAGAATTACCGTGGAAAATAGCAGGATATGTGAGATTAGATTGACCCGTACATAGGATTGGATTCAGTTCTGAATAAGAAGGAATTCCGCTTTCGTTTTTACCAGAGAGATCTGGACCATCAAATTTTTGTCCCACTTTCTCATTATTTACTGAAAGGCTAGAAATATATCTTCTTTCGACACAAAGAGAATGAACCTGAATTTGATCTTGATCCTTGTAGAATGAAAAAGGGACTAGACTGCATCCGCACGAACCTCCTGATAATATCCATAAATGACTTCTTTTTGGTAAGAGATGGACATTACTATATGTAAATTCGGGTGCATGGTACACGTCGGTACTCCAATGCATTTCTCCCTCTGAGTCAGAATCAATATGTTTTCGAACTCTCTCTTTGAAATTCAGAGTGTGTGTATGTTCCCGCGCGAATCTCAGCAATCACTTGTTCTGATTCTACATATTGATCATTTTGAACTCAAAGTCAACTTTTTGGTGGAATAGTGACCTTATGTATAATATCCTCACTCTCAATAGTTACATACAAGTCTATATAAGATCAAAAAGCAGGATGCCCATGGCGTGTACGTGTGGGATGAACCAAATTCTCATTTCATTTGATTTTGCCATTAGAAGAAGCTCGTATATGTTCTGCAGTCCCCCCTCTTTGTTCATACTCCGCCGGTATGAAAAGTTCTTAATCTTAGTTGAGTACCCGGTTCTCCAATAGATTGACCCGCAATAATACCTACGGCTTCTCCCAATTCTACCAGGTCCCCGTGAGTAGGACTTCGTCCATAACATAATCGGCAGATCCAAGATGTACTCCTACAAGTAAAGGGAGTCCGAATAGATATTGGTTGGGTTTGAAAGGTTATGAATCGATTAATAAGTCCAATACCAATATCTTGATTTCGAAGGCCAATGCATCGCGGGCCCATATATATATCGTCCGCTAATACACGACCAATTAATCTTTGGATAAAAATGCTTTCCGGAATCATCCTATTTCCAGGACTCACGTCAATCCCTCGGATGCTTCCACAATCGGTTCTACGTACAAGAATGTCTTGAACTACTGAAAGAAGTCTACGTCTAAGATATCCAGCATCCGATGTTCGTACAG
Source organism: Cucumis melo (assembly GCF_025177605.1). NCBI lineage: Eukaryota > Viridiplantae > Streptophyta > Magnoliopsida > Cucurbitales > Cucurbitaceae > Cucumis > Cucumis melo. Next base: position 298,039 of record NC_066868.1, read on the forward strand.
CAGTATCCACAACTCCTTTCCGCGCTCCGTAGCAAGAAATTCTATATTCCGTTAAGGACAGCCCCTCACGTAAATTGCTTTTCATGGGTAAATCAATCATTTGTCCTTGTGGATCTGAGATTAATCCTCTCATACCTACTAATTGGTGTACTTGAGATGCATTTCCTCGAGCTCCCGAAAAAGACATTATATGGACTGGATTAAAAGGGTCAGTCATCCTAAAATTAGGATTCATTTCTTGTCGCAAATATGAACTTGTAGCATACCATATCTCAATGGACTGGCGTAATTTTTCTACTGCGTGTACGTTTCCATAATGATGGTGTTTTTCCAAAATCAAACTTTGTTGTTCAGCATCTTGGACTAGCCATCCCTTAGAAGGGATTGTGAAAAGATCATCAATTCCTAATTCAATGGATGTAGCAGTGGCCTGCTGGAAGCCCAGAGTAGAGTGATTTTGATCCAGGATGTGTGATGTATATGCCATTCCGAAGTGATCTATTAATCTGCTAATAAGTCCTTTAATGGCAGTTCCATCTATCACTTTATTGTGAAAGACCAGATCGGCCCCTTCCGCCATAAGTACCTCCATATTACGCTGAGTGGGGTTCGACAATAGGTTTGAGTTAATGATTAGAAAACTTCCTTTTCTCGATCTTGATTCGCGTAGAAATTCAGGACCTATGGTCCTAGTTGAACCGGAGAGAACAAAATTCATACCGGTGTCATATAATTACTTAGCTGAGTGAGATACCAGAGGATTAGGTACCATATGAGCAGGCCCGGCAAAATCCTTGTATAGCCTCTTCGATTTCTCGATAAAGAGAAATATGACCAACAGTGGTTCGAATGTATATACAAAGAATTTCTTTTTTGAGACTTTTGACTATTAGATAGTACCCATAAATCTCATGATGGGTACCCAAAGATTCATAGTGAACTTCGATAGGGGCTTCTCTTGAAGCAATAAGGCGTTGATCTAGTCGCCATCGGAGCCACAAAGGACTATCTAAATTGATCCTTTTCTGGCGATAAGCTCCAATTGCATCATAGGAATTACAAAAAAAGGGTTCTTTCGTATATTTATAGTTATTATTGTCAATTTTTTCATTTTGATGATTTTTGCGATTAGATGGATTATACCGATTTGCACAAATACCTCGGCGATTCCCGCTCGTTAATACATAGAGTCCAATAAGCATATCTTGAGTTGGTACAGAAATGGCCCAATAGCTGAAGACAGGAGATTCATATGAGAAAACATAAGTAAACGCGCCTCTGCTTGAGCCTCCAAAGATAAAGGTAGATGAACAGCCATTTGATCCCCATCAAAGTCTGCATTTCATCCCTTACAAACTAATGGATGTAAACAAATAGCACGTCCTTCCACTAAAATAGGTTGGAAGGCCTGGATGCCTAATCTATGCAGAGTAGGCGCTCTATTTAGCAATACGGGATGCCCCTGCATAACTTCCTGAAGTATTTCCCATACAATGGGTTCTTTTTCCCGAATTTGACTCTTAGCAACTCCTATGTTCGAAGCAAAATGTTGTCGAATTAGACCACGAATTCAAAATGTCTGGAAAAGCTCTATTGCGATTTCGCGAGGCAATCCACATCGATGTAATGAAAGTGAGGGCCCTACAACAATCACAGAACGTCCTGAATAATCGACCCCTTTGCCAAGCAGAGTCTCCCGAAATCTTCCCTCTTTGCTTGCCTGAAATTACATCGGAAAACGACTTGTAAACCTTATTATGGCCATCCCTCATTGGTTGTCCGCGGATTCCATTATCAAGAAGTGTATCCACGGCTTCTTGTACCAATTTCTCCTGACACATTACTAATTCTCCTGGCGTAGATCTACTTGTTGTTAATAGATCAATAAGAGTATTGTTCCGATATATAACTCTTCTATAGAGTGAATTAATATCCGAGCTCATTAGTTTACCCCCATCTATCTGAATGATCGGTCTCAACTCGGGAGGAAGAACAGGTAATAGACATAAAACCATCCATTCGGGTTCTATATTTGTTCGAATAAAATGCTTAGCTAATTCCATACGTCTAAGCAAAAAATCCTTTCTTCTTCCAACTTTTCGATCTTCCCATTCATTACCTGCGGGTCCTTCTTCGCCTAATTCTTTCCATTCTACCAACGAATAATCTATAATAAGTCGCAAATCCAGATCGGCTAATTGTTCTCGTATAGCCCCTGCTCCGGTAGAAATTTCTCGATTTCGAAATGTATCGAAGCCTTGGGTAGTAAAAAAAAGTGGGATGCTGTATTTCCAGGATTGGATTTCATATTCGAATGAACCCCGTAATCGTAAGAAAGTAGGTTTTTTAGCTATAGGCCTAGCAAAAGCAAAATTTGGATAGGATACTATAGGATCTCCCCCTTTCAAAATCGGACGTGAAAGTTTCTTTTCATCCGGCTCAAGTAGTTACATCAAATAAAGGGATTCCCGCTTTCAAATTCTAGAAAATCAAACCCCCAACTACTCTTTACTCAAGTTCTCAATTAAGACCAAAGAAGATTACATTGATTCTTTTGCTTTTTGATTTCAATTTTCTGAGTTCTTTATTCAATATATCAATATTCAATATATCAATTACAACATTCAAAAAAAAAAAAAGAAATGTGATAGCTTTCGGGTAGTCTCTTTCCCTTGGAATGATGAATCCCCTTAATGAAAATTAATAAGGAGTGTATCTTGGAATGAATAAGGGATTTACTTCTTTGTCTTTGTATCCTTCCATTCGATCTTTTAGGTCCCTACTTTACCTCGACGGTTATGCCACGATGTCCTTAAAGCCTATATGCGATGGATAGACTCCTTTAACCATGACATATTTGCTTATTTTCACATAATTTCATTTCTTTCTGAAAGAAAAAGGAATGGTTAATTACACAAAAGAAATCCGTTTTTTTTTCACGAGGTAGAACTCAAAATTCCTATTTATTACTGAATCGACCATAGACCAATTCCCCTTTTATTTGGGATGGGAGTATTGACTACACCCAAAATTCTGAGCTTCATCTTACTCCTACCAAGGAAGCCACATCTCAGATCCGGGGCATGAAGATTGAATGGGATGAGATTCTGAATTGATCAAATCACACATCGCACTAAGCCTGATCATTCTGCTTTATCTAAATCGCGATATAAAAGGGAAGACTAAATACCACACATAGGGGGCATGCCAGTTTAATATAGCCCAGTTGAGGAATGAAATCGCCCACGTAGCGGCCTAGTGGCGGAATCGGAAGTACTCAAAGACCAGATAACCAGATACCGGGAAGGGAAGAGAATGAGAGTGAATAAGTCTATTTTCTTATCTTCCCTCGCGAGCTACTTCGTCAACCTCTTTTCCTTTGGTCTTCGAACCAGGCAGGATCCAATTTACGGTCTCGATCATAGGAATGGCCTCAATCTTATTCATTCAGAGTTCTAGGCTAGGGCTAATTAGCATATGAATCAAAAGAGAATTCCCTTACCGGTCCCAGAGAACCTACCCTATTGAGGAGGGAACTGAGACTGAAGACTGAGTAGAAAATCCTCATTGAGGATACGGTCTCGCTACATCCTTCCTCCTCGTCTTGGAACTCCTAGGACCTATACAAAGATTGGGAATCTTTATCTGTCTTCTATTCACTAACCTCATAAGAAGGGACAAAGGGATCTCATGCAGTCAAATAAGAGGGAAAACAAGGATTGAGACCTCAGGATAAAGAGTGAAAAGGCTATTTTCCTTGGCTTAGAGCCCACTACGCGGTATCTCAGATTCCGAACCAAAACCTAGCAAATTGTGAATTTGAGCTAAGAAAAAGAAGAAATTTCATATGGATAAATCAGTCCTTCGCCTACTACAATCAGTGGAATTCACAAGTCCTTCGGACCTGTCTAATTAAGCTACTCCGGACGAGTTTCCATATTCTCTTTTCATTCCACGAGTTCCTTCGGCTAAAAAATCAGTCAATGAACAAGGGCTCGACTGAAAGGAGAGGGTCAAAGCCCTCAATCAACTCGAGTGAGGTTAGGAAGGCGGAGTAGGCGCAAAGAATTTGCGGGTCCTTATCCTTGAAATTTGAAGGAGCGCAAGTACAGAAATGGAATATGAAAAAGAAGAGAGAATACACGATGCCGGGAGCTTGCCCCTATCCCGCGGAAACTGAGACTCAGTCTGCCGATTTAGTTATTCCATTCCGAACTCCATATCTACTCTATGAGAGTACCCTTTTAGCTGACAGTTATGCTATGCATTCAATCTTCTATCTGAGCCCAGCTGCTTTGCACCTATGAGTAGAGTGATTCATAGTTGATACATCAAAACCGTGGGCAGTTGAGCTTCTTCTAACCGATATTCTCCTTCTCGTTCTCATTCATACCTTCCCGAAGATGAAGATAGTCGGAGGCAGCTGCCTCGTAGGCCTACTTTGAGAGGATCAAGGCTCAAAGAATTTGAGAAGGCAGTAGCAGTGGCCTTTGTTCTTGCTCTAGCCCTCGTCCCAGTAGTTGCTGGAGAAGCTTTAGTTGCTGCTCCCTCATCTCTATCTCTTGCCCAAGGCTGAATTCAATGAACCTATATCAAGGATGAATGAAAATCAAAGGCTGAACTTCATCAGAAAGAAAAGAGCTTGAGAAACCTCTATTTATCTTGTTATAATCTGAAGCAGAAGTCAGAAAAGCATGACTAGGGATGTGAGCTAAAAGGCGCGAAGCTAGAAGAAAGTTCAGTCAGGCGCAAAGAATTTGTGGATGGCTTTTCAATCTGAAAGTCAGAACCTACTAAACCCACTATTTTGGCGAACTTCAAACTACTATTTAGTCTCCCACTCCGCGGTCTCCGATCGAAACTGCTAGAACTCCTCCTCCGTCTCTCTGATTTATGGGAGTCTGAGATATTATGTCCTTTCATTCTTCCTCTCAAAATGACATAATATCTAAAGAGGCTCAAAGAATTTGAGATGCCTCCTTCTCCAGAACCTACTAGTCAGAGAATTAAGCTACCACGGACCGGTTCAAGGAAAAGGTTCGTTCAACTCCTTACGGAGCCTTGTTCATTGAGGGACTCCCAGAAAGAAGGAAAGCCACTAAAAACCTACTAAAAAGACGAAGGCCTTCCAAATCGAAAATCAAGACGAAAGCCTTCTCAAATTCTTTGACTCCTTCATTGATCTTTTTTGATCTATATTACCGCCTGAAATTCATGTATAGGGCTTTCTTGATGTCTAAAGCTCCGTGGGCTCCAGCAACTCATAGAAGCAATGCTGCAACGAGAGCAAGAGAAAGAGCTCACCTTCTATTTCGGTTGAAAAAATGGGGAGCCTTTATTCACTGATTTGAGACTTTCAGTGGATAGTCCTGGTCCTACGTAGCTTAATAGACTCCGTCCGGAGCCTTCGTAGTCTTCCCGCTCCGTGGGTTTCAATTCAAACCTTGAAATTCTTTTCTTGGACTTATTTGATTCGCGGGAATCTTATAGGGATCATTCTATGTTTCGGATCTCTCTCTCTTTCCTCATGGATCAGTTTAGGAAAGATCTCATTAAGCAAGAATTCAAGATCGACTTCTGCTCTTTCATGAAATTCAAGAAGAATGAAGAATGATCATTCAACTCTCATTCCGCTCGTCCTTAGTCTCTTTGTCTTTCTTCTTTGTTCGTATCTCTTTCAGTTCGGTTTGAGAAAAAGAGGTTAGCATGAACAAGTAGGCCCACTCCGCGGTGCTCAGCAGCAGCTTGGGACCGACTTTCTTCGGTTATCATATATAATATCGAGACTGTAAACTGAGTTTACTCAGAAAGAATATGCTCTACCATCGGGTCTTCAGCCGCTCTCCCGTATCTTCATCCGTCGTCCTTGAATGAGGAAGCAAGGGTGCGGGGCTCATAATAATAATAAGCGGAAGACTGAAAGGGATGTTTCCGTTGAAGAAGCTAGGGAACCCGGCACTCGGGGCTGCCTCAGCAGCATAAGATCCAGAGGTTAGAATATGCTTTCAAGGTTATAGTCATAGGGAGAAAGCCTAGGTTAGAACGACTGGAAAGGTTATCTAATACACTCTTCCAAGAGGTATTCAGGGAGTATAGGTAAGATATCAGAAAGTTTTTCTAAAGGACATGTCGAAGTAAATAAATCCAGTTTCAAGTAGGCCTTGGTCGCAAATTCTTTGCCCCTACCCTAGCATCCTCTCCTGAAACTGCTACTGGAACTGCTACTTCATCAACGGAAGGGGATGAAAGAGACTGATCTGGTCGAGCTCAATCTCCCTATTAAAGTCCTCTCGTTCTACTGGGTGGGGGACAACTACTAACTCCTCTAGTTCATAAACTCACTGGAGCGTAACTCCTCTCGTCTTTCCTTTCGCCTATCATCTTGTGTGAGTTGAGAGTGAAGAAGTTCTTTGTCCCACCTATGGTGAAAACTTGCTCAAATGTCCATTCTGCCTCACGAATGGGTGAGAACCTGCTCCCAAACCGCTCCGTGGGGATTGATTCTCCCTTCCAAAAAAAACTAGGGATTGGACGTGAAAATTCTCCTTCTTTGAAGAAAACCTCGGGTGGGGAAGGAGAGACCTGCGTGCTGTTCCGGTGGGACTTCGAGTTGAGGCGAGCTGATCCCTTATGTCATTATCTCATTCTTTCACAAAGATGCCATAAACTCGGAATGGGATGATTCGATTCTTGGTATTTCCACATAGTCATTAGGTTAGGGTTACAAGAGGAGGTTCAAAGAATATTGAGAGGTAAGATACTCAAAGAATCCAGTCACATCAAGGGGCGAAGTCGCCTTGACTAAGCATGAGATGTGTCCGAAGCCTCATCCGCCTTTGGCGCCCACCCAGTCTCGGTTGAGTAAAGCTAGCCGAAAGCCATCTATGTATCGTATCTGAGAAGGTATACCTCTTCGAATCAGAGTGAGAATGATAAGTGGAATGAGAGAAAAAAGCCTCTTCAGGAGCCCTTAGCTTAATGACGAGAAAGGGCTTTCTTTGTCTACTTTCTTGAGTGTAACGGGGAAGATCAAGCAAAGAGGAAGACGACTTCCAGCCAGTATGAGTGAAGCGCGAACTCTCTCTTAATGTAGTAGTCTTTCCCTAGTGGGAAAGGTTATCACAGGTCTTTCTTTCTGAACCTTACTCATCCGCGCACAAGCTAAAGGTCAGACACCCGTACCCGGTGGTTGAGTCATTTTCTTTATAGACGCTTTAGGCCCATCCCCATCGATCGGGGCTAGGTAGGCGCACTGGAGATGAGAGGCTCGGCCCGTGGATTAGGACTCCCTTTCTTTTGTGGTTGAACCAGTCGGTAGTTCCACGTTATATCTCTCTCATGAGAAAAGATGGAATCTCGCACCATTCCAAACTACTAATTGACTAAGAAAAGAGGAAAGTCGACACGAGACAGGACTCAGTTTCTCGCCCTGGGGATGAGATCGGAGGATCGGGACGGACTAGTGGCTCAATGGCTAGGAACCCACTTCCTAAACTCTCCTGCAACCACTTCTGAAACGAGAAATGCTTAAACTTCAAGATCTCTAACCTCGTCTGTCTACTCTGTTTATGGTCTCGCTGACTCAGTCTCTTTCAGTTACCTTTCTCCTGAACCCACGGAAATGGGTCAATCGACAGGTCGAGCGGACTCTTCGTAAACTTGCCCCCCATACATAGAAAAAGGAGGAGATCCTTATCTCAAATTCTTTGACCCTCTTCCATCCGGCTCGAGCTGTGCTCCCCTTCCCGTGATCTTCCTCTTTCGCTTAGTCAGTCTCGTGATTCTGGGCCTAAAGGTAAAGGCTACATCCTTCCGACCCCTCCGTTAGGAGTCTGAAAGCGAAGGACTCCTACTACGCTTTCCTTGCCGTAGGTCTCTTCTTCCGGGGACTCCCTAGCTGATTTCAGAGTCTTTTCGAGACTCAGACGAGTTCCTCCTAAAGAAATAGGATGAATAGTCATCTGGACCTTTGTTTTTCATTGAGGACCTTTCTTTTCTAAGTCAAAAGAGTGAAAAGTTAGGCCGAGGCCCTAAAAAAAAGATTCAGTCTCGCTCTCCTTATCAGTCGAGCCCTTGTTCATTGATTCAGCTTGAATCTTGGACTCCTTTCAGTCGAGCCTTCGGACCACTAAAAAAGAAGCGACTGATCAGTCGTGCTGGAGAGGAGCGAAAGCGGCTCGACTCCCACGGGGCGGTTCAGAGCGAAAGCGGCTCGACTCCCACGGGGCGGTTCAGAGCGAAAGCGGCTCGACTCCCACGGGGCGGTTCAGAGCGAAAGCGGCTCGCCGACGATAGGGGGAGAGGACCTGCTATCGGTCCCACGGAGCGGTGTAGAGTCTGAGGAGTTAGGCTCGACCTACGGGAAGAGGATCGGCCGAACTTCCCCTAAAGCTTTTGTATGAAAAACCGGTCTTTTCTTTAATGAACCAGTCAAAGAATAAAAGGAAAGAAAGCCGCGGGTCGGGCCCAGTTCCTTTGTTTACGAGGGTGAGTCAGAAGTCTCGAACCCGTATCTGCAATCGGTAGAAGTTTAGCGATCAGTCACTAAACCCACTCCGCGGTAATCGACAGACAAGATTCCCAAACTCACTCTTTTCCAAGAGCAGACGTACTGATTCGACCAGGACTAAGTCAACAAGAAGAGGGAGCGACCGCATGAACGACGGGCGCGCCGAAAGCTACCTGCGTCATCTCTCTCTGGACCAAAGAAATGGCCTTGCTTTGAACCCCATTTCATACAGTTCTCTTGGCCCCTCAGTCGGAACACGGTGTAAAGCGCAGTTGAGTACCTCACGGACAGGGGAAGGGCTCATAAGACATTCGTGATTTCCCGAAAGACTATGAATCCGATCACTCCTATAGAGAAAGCCTGCTCTTTGAAGATACTCGGAAAAGGCCAGGCCGGCCGGACCCTTTCCTAGCTAATCCGAAACCGTTATGCTTCCCTGGCCGTGTAGAGGTGTATTCACTATGAAAATCAACCAAGGCATCCTTATCTTGGATTTGAGTATCATAATCGGATATTTGAGTAGAGCTCCGTCTCTCTGATTTATGGTCCGAGGCCTCAATGAACAAGGGCTTCGGTTTTCTCGAAACTGGCTACTCCTTATGATATGCCACCTCAACCCCCGATCGTTGAGCATCTGAGAACATCTCCGGCATTGTCGAGGGAAAGTCAGATAACCGGAAGAATTTGCCTTCACGCCTATCCCATCGATCTCCACTGGCAACAGATCTTTCAGCGAATGTAGCAGCGGATCAATATCAGCTGTCTTCCACTCCTGCTACTGCAAAGTATGAAGTATGAAAAGGAAGAAAGTTCAAGTAAGTGTAGGCTTTCTCCTTTCAGTTTATCCTATGTTCGGTTATGTCAAGCCTATCCTTCTTTTTCAGTGAAAACTACAGCGATACCTAAAATAATAGGACGGATAGGGCCCCGTTGCCCGTTGAATCCGTCTTTCCTGATACCTGATTGAAGGGAAGGTTAGAATACGCTTTCCAGAACAGCTCAATTAGATCGCGCAACTCGAGTGTATTTATTCTCTTTTTCTTCCAACGGAATAAGAATCAGGCAAGGGGAAAAGGGGCACTCTTTAACCCAATCAGAATCCGTACCCGCTGCAGCGGAGGCATCAAAGTCAAAGGGCGCCCCTTGTTCATTGAGGCGGTTCTACCCCAGCCAGTTCCGGGCGTAGTAGAAGAAAGCCTAAAGATGAAATTCAGAAAGACCAGCGTAAGGCGAAGAATTATGTACTTCCACGTTTTTGACTCTGAATAAAAGGAATGCAGAGTGGGACTCAGTGGTCTTCTTTGCCGAATCATATCCATGAATTCAGAATAGAATCTGATAGATGAAATTCATAGGGTGCTAAGCGACAAACCTACCGCGGAATTGAATAGCTCGACAAGTCAATGAACAAGAAGGGCATGCCAAAGACTCAAGAAAGAACTATTGAGTACCAAGAGAGAAGCACCAGCTAGGATAGAAGGAAGGAGACGGAGTTCTAGGAGTTGAGATCAGAAGCTTTACCTACCGCCCCGTGGGAAAAGAGGGAGATCGAAGTAGCCAGCCCTCGCTTTTCTTCTTCCAGCAGAATTTCGTTTTCGTAGTTCTTCCTGCGGAGGCTGCGTCATCTCTTGCCTCATCTTTAGCTTCACTAAGAACCCCATCATAAGCTACCTTTGATACTGATACGGACAAAGATAGGCTGATCTAGTTCATTAGGGTAAAGAGCTTCTTCTTACAATCAGTGATTTGACTTGTGGCTTCCACCCTGTACTGTATCACTGAAAAGAAAAACTGACGGGATCAGCTGAGGTCTGTTTACGAACCGCTTATATTAGGGCCTACATCAAGGCTCAAAGAATGATCGAGGTTGTCCTTTGCTTTTCACGGGGAAGTCGGTAAATCGGTCTTGCTAATAGAGGGCATACAAATCCCATATCTTCTCGCAATACCCTAGCCGGAAGGATTGATCTTTTCGGTTGCACTCAGCATATTCTATCCTAATCGGCGGAGCACCCGTGTGACTGATTCCGAGCTTAGAATGAGAAAGATCTCACTAAGCGGTGGAGCCTTTCCTCGCTCTTCCACTCTGACCAAAGCGCTGGGAGATCGAATTCAGCCTCAAGCTTATTGACTCCATACGACCGATATAGAAGTTGACCACTACGTGGGGGGCACAGATCAGCTCTCCCTTCGCGTCCCATTCATTGAGCTTGACCTGCGAGAAGAAAGGTCTTTCCCGAAGAAAGTACACTATGTTCAAGGCATGTCTTTTCTATCGGTAGGACCCGAGTTCACGATCTTGAGGTTAGCCTCCTTGTCTAGGGAACTCAGTCTCGATCGTGCGAGGAGGCGAAAACATTTTGAAGATTCTTTCCCGGTATTCTCACCTCGTCGGACAACTGCTCAAAGCGCGCTCTCCACCCTCTTTTCTCTTTCCCCGTGTTGAAACTACTTCTTTGTCTTCAACGGCAAAAAGAGAGGTCTGACTCCTTTTAGATATTATGTTCAGTGAGTCAGTCAAGAATGAAATAAGATAAACTACTGGGTTAGCTCATACCGATCCTGACCTCTGGGCCTTCCGTTCCAGTACGGTTCTGAGCCCGGTTTACCCTATTATTACATAGCGATTCGTACCAGAAGCTTACAACCTCGTGGATGGAGATCCTTCTATTTTTCTAATAATAAGAAGAAGAAATCAAAAAAAAAGAAGAAGAAGAGCTACTCCCGACAGGTCATCCCATCCCCCTTGTTCATTGATTGCGGGTGGAACTATCTTATCTCAAGGACGAGGCTCGGATTGGATTGAAGAACAGAAGGCGCGAGAGTTGAGGATAGGATCTCCGTTCTTGGAATCCTGCTGCGGGAGAGAAGAAAAGGACTTGAAGCTTGACTTATCGGTGCGAAAGCTCTCCGTATGAGCGAGCCTGATTCCTCCATTCTCTTATCAGTTATCTTTCCACTGTGATAATGATCGCGATCCAACTAAGCATATGAATACGAGTATGAGATTCAGAATGAGCCCCCGGTCAGGGTGCGGGGAAGATCAAGCAAGGGAAGGCTCAGTTGAGGACAAAGGGCGAGACCTACTTCGAAAGAGGTTCTCAGCTAATAGAAGGATAGGAGTGAACGAAGTCGAGAGAGAGGATCGATGAAAGAAATTCAGAGGAGATTGTAGAACGAGAGGGAGAGGGATGAAATAGCGGGACCTTACTATAACGGGGAATGACTTCCAGAGTCAGCTATCTTAGTTGGACTACCCTCCAGTGAGAACTCTGATGATTGAGTGGGGTCGGACGAAAAAGACAGATTCCCCGAACGTGATCTATCATTTCTGATTTCTTAGAATCTATTCTGAGATACCACCCTATAAGGAAGATGAATGATCTTCCCTTTATTTCCGATAAGGTAAAGCAGCTTTATATCGATCCTAGCCCTAGGATTGATTCTGAGTCCGCGCTTGAGGCTAGTCTCTATCTGAGTTCTAGCTTTCCGAAAGAGAGAATTTGACCTCTTATTCAATTTCAGAGCTGAGCAGCTCTCTCGGTTTCCTTCTTGGACTGATGAGGTGTGAATATGCTCGATCCGGAACTCTTCCTCTAGCTTTACGAACAAGATCTCATTCTCTCTCCCCTCTTTTCTTTTGCACTTTGATGCTACATCTTTTCTATCTTGCGCTCCTGCGAAAGTGCGAAAGTCAGAAAAAGATATTCACTATTCAGTATATAAATATAGAATCAGTCGTTTATCAATATATATATTATATGAGTTGATAAAGCTCTGCGATTAGTACAGTTTCTAAGAGAAGAAAAACAAGAAAAAGATAAAGGATTTTGAGTGGTCCAAAAACAAAGGTCCAGATGACGGGTTAGTGGAATTTCATGAGTCCTCTAAATCTAATGGTTCTGAGTTGCACTCCTTTGAAGGAGCAAAGAATCAATCTCCTACTCCGCCTTCCTAACCTCACTCGAGTTCAACTCCACAAATTCTTTGCGCCTTCCCTATATCTAAAACTACGAGTACCTTCGCACCCTATTGTTTGGAGTCGAGTTATTTCGTCTTTGAAGGGCGATAAAGAAGGGAGAATTCCTTAACTTTCAGTCGCTTCGATCATTCTTTGAGCCTTTATGTTTGGAGTCGAGTTATTTCAAAAAAGAAAGGGAAAGGGCCCTTGTTCATTGACTCCTTATCAGTCGACTTTCAAAGAACCTTATCAGTCGAGCTGCCCTTGTTCATTGACTCCTTATCAGTCGACTTGAAAAGAACCTGAAATTGAACCTTCGCTCTGAACCTTCCTAACCTCAGTCGAGCCGCTTTCGCTCCTTCGCACCTTCTTATATTCTCATTCAGTCCTTTCGCCGATCATTCTGAGATCATTCTTTGATTTTGAGTCGATCTTGTGCAAGGTTGGAGAAAGAGAGAGAAAGGAGCGAAAGCAGCTTGACCGAGAAGACGAGGCTGAATTCATATTCGTCCTAGAAATCACTCTTAATATATAGGAGGGAGGACGGAGGCATAGAGGTGAGTTAGAAAGAAAAGATCAGAGGGTCGACTCTTAACGACTTTCAAAGAACCTCCTACTTGTATGTCTTAAGCAAATGAGATAGAAAAAGTCTCTTCTTTTTTTCAAAACCCCGGGATTTTTTCTTCTTTTTCCACTCAAATAGCATAAATAGAGACTCTATCTACTCTACGATAATAGAGTTCAAAATCAGGCATTTGACTTTCTTTCTCCTCTCTTTATCCGGACCAGAAACTAGAACTCTCATCAAAGTCTGTTCATTTCTTTGATAGGCTTGATTCTTTCATTGCGTTTTCCCGTCTTTTTTCTTGCAAAATGGTCCTTTTTCTCATCTTGATATTTAACGATAATAGAGAAAAAATTCAAGATTTTGAATGAAAAGTTGCTGCCAGCCATACCCAAAACCTAGCTTTTTCTGAATTTTCGCTAAGGATTACAAGGTCGTTGATTACAAAAATTCATAGGTTTCATTCTCAATTCATGAATTTCTTTGTTTTTTTTCTCGTTATTTCATAACCTTCGGACCGATAATAGTCGTTTTTTTACATCTTTTTCATTCTTTCTTGCTGCCAGCTATAGCCAAAAGTGACTCAATGTGCTCTTTCCTAAAAGAAAAGGAAGAAGAAGAAAGATCAAAGATTAAGCTACTCCAGTTGAGTTGAAGTCCTTCGCGATGGAAATGAAAATTCAAGATCGAATTCAACAAGAATAAAAGAGAGAAGAGCGGCTTCCTCTCCGTAAAGATATGATAACCTGATCATTGTCCGATTCATTTCAGAATGAATGAATGAAAGAGAAAAGAGAAATTCACTCAATTTTCATACATAGAAGAAAGCAAAGATTCGATATTGAGAAATCTCATAAGTGAATGAATCTATATTCTCATCTTTGATTAGATTGATGATTGAGATAGTGGCAGTCTATCTTGAATTTCGACATCAGAAAAGAAAGACCGGACGCCCAAAGTGCGAGGCCATGATAGGACCGTCAAATATAGGTGCCTGCGAAGCCGGTCCACGTCTGGCAGAGTATCAACCGATGGAGAACAAGCTGAAAGAGGAACTTTCCATTTTCTTAACTATCTAAATAGAGCATATAACGTATAATAAAGAATTGTACTATCACGGATAAGAAAGACATAATGAAGAAGCAAGAGTCAGACTTTCAGTTCTCATTCGATCTTGAATTTCAGTCATACATAGGGAAAGTTGAAAACAAAGTTTTCTTGTTAATGAATTGAGAATGAAACCTATTCTAAGACAAAGAATTTCAGTCCTATTCTAAGACAAAGCAAGCGATTCTTAGCCTTAAGATCCGGAGGATCGGTATCGCCTTTCCCTTTTCCTTCTTGATCCGGGAAATTTCCCTTCTTAGTATAGGGCCGGGGAATGATCAGACCCAGGGAAAAGAGGTTCCATCCGTCCATGAGTCCTAAGCTACGTCTCTTTCTCGGCCCTTGTTCTTTCTCTTTCTAAAGTCGCAGTCGTCTGCTTCAGAGGAGACAAAAGGTTACGAAGTGCTTCCTTACGGAAAAAAGCTTTTTTCCGACGGGTCCGGAGTCCGAAGGACTTCTGAAATCCATATTAGAATTACAAGATTCGCCGCTCTTTTTCACTATACTCACTTTTTCCAGGATTAGTAGGGCGGATTAGATATATCTTTAGTTCCTATATAACTAGTTAATATCTAATATAAGATATACATGTCTTTCTTCCCTAACGTAAACCAATTATTCATATCTTGGATTCCATCGAATTTGAGAATCATTCTTCGAAATATCCACAAGGGTTGTCTTATAGCAATTCGATTCAATACATCTAGTTGACTCCACTCTCCTCCCCTCTACTCTACCCTACCCAATCCTTTTTTCTCGTTTTTTGGAAACCCTTTCTTTTTAGAATTATCCCACATGGAGACAATCAATCTAAATTCACGAATTCATTAGTCCGAATCCTTGCATAGAAATCTCAATATTTTCTTAATCTAAGTTCATGTCATTTTTTTTTGTTCAATCGTTGAGAGGAAAAATTTGAGATCTCTTTCCTTTTTTTGAAATTCCCGAATATCATAATCTTTCTAGTCTGACTCCCTAGATAGTATATACCTTCCTTATTTTTCGATTATTTGTATATTTATGTTCCCTAAGTAGATTATCTTGAGCCATGTATACATTGCCTTGGTCTAAGCTAAAAAAAAGAGTATTTAGAAAACTAATCAATGATGACCCTCCATGGATTCGCCTATATAAGCTGCAGCTAAAGTTGCAAAAATCAGAGCTTGAATACCACTTGTAAATAATCCAAGGAAGATAACAGGTATAGGAACTACTAAAGGTACTAAAGAAAGAAGAACAAGAACTACTAATTCATCAGCTAATATATTTCCGAAAAGTCGAAAACTAAGTGATAAGGGTTTTGTTCAATCTTCTAAGATGTTAATGGGTAAAAGGATTGGAGTTGGTTTCATGTATTTACCGAAATAACTTAATCCTTTTTTGCTAAGACCCGCATAAAAATATGCTACTGATGTGAGTAAAGCTAAAGCAAGAGTAGTATTTATATCATTTGTGGGTGCGGCTAACTCTCCGTGAGGTAACTGTATGATTTTCCAAGGTAAAAGAGCTCCTGACCAATTCGAAACAAAAATAAATAGAAAGATAGTTCCAATAAAGGGAACCCATGGACCATATTCTTCGCCAATCTGAGTTTTGCTCACGTCTCGAATGAATTCAAGGACATATTCGAAGAAATTCTGACCGTCAGTAGGAATGGTTTGTGGATTACGAACAGCTATAATGGCTGAACCTAATAAGATAGCAATTACAACCCAAGAAGTAATAAGTACTTGGGCATGGACTTGGAAACCTCCTATTTGCCAATACAAGTGTTGGCCGACTTCCACACCAGATATATCGTATAACCCTTTTTGTGTGTTGATAGAAGATAATAGAATATTCATATTGCCCTCTGAAAGAAATAGAACTGTAAAACAATTTGATTCGACTGTCTTTTTTTTTTGACTTGCCTTTTTTTGTCTATTTTTGATACCAATTTCTTACATTACAATATCCCTAGTTTTTTTTCTCTCTTTTGTGCGATTCGGAAATAGTAACCAATTCCCGAAATCTATGGAGTTCCCCCAAAAATTTCTTTATCTTATTATTCAGAAAGAATTTCGTATAGAGCTAGAACGACCCTCCGAAATTGCAAATACTAATTTGTTAAGAATTAATCGGATTGAAGCTATAGCATCATCATTCGCTGGAATCGAAATATCTGCGAGATCGGGGTCACAATTTGTATCAATTAAACAAATAGTTGGAATTCCCAACGTGATACATTCTTGAAGAGCCCGATATTCTTCTTGTTGATCAACGATTATTACAACATCGGGTAACCCCGTCATATATTTCATCCCGCCCAGATATGTTTGCAAGTGAGATAATTGTCTCTTCAACATAGCGGCATCCCTTTTCGGAAGACGGTTGAGTCCCCCCGTCTTTTGTTCCGTTCTCAAGTCCCTGAACTTATTCAGTCTCCTTTCTGTAGTAGACCAATTTGTTAACACCCCCCCGAGCCATTTTTTATTAAGATAATGAGACCGAGTCCTTGTTGCAGCCCGGGCTACTGAATCCGCTGCTTGATTTTTGGTACCAACAATTAAGAATTCTTTGCCCCTAGTTGCTGCATCAAAAAGGAAATCACAAGCTTCTGATAAAAAACGAGCAGTTCGAGTAAGATTTCTAATATTCATACCTTTACGTTTTGCAGAGATATAAGGTGCCATTCTAGGATTCCATTTCCTAGTACCATGACCAAAATGAACTCCTGCTTCCATCATCTCTTCCAAATGGATCTTCCAATATCTTCTTGTCATTTCTCCCCCCACTTCCTCGCTTTTTTTTCTTAAAAAAAGAGACGAGCTGAAATAGAAATAAATAATTGTTCCCATGGAACCTTATCCTCTACCTCGACCGGGGATTGACTGTTGATACACGATCCAAGCCATTAATTTTTTTCTATTCGTTATTATCTTATTACCAAATCAAGGCGGCTAGTTAAGAGGATGACTCCACTTTGATGAATCATTAAACTTTGATGAATCATTAAATCCTAGAAATGCTTGTTCTGATGTATCATGTAAATTCGTTGAAATGAAAAAAGAAAAGAATTCTTTGTGGTGGAAGAAAATCTCTCTCATTTCCCCCTATCAAATTTTTTTTGGGGGGGTTTCTAAAGGAATATTCTGATCTTGCCTCGAAGGGTGCGCTAATTCTCTGAATCCGGTACCAACTGGTATCATTCCTCCTAGAACAAGGTTCTCTTTCAAACCTCTCAACCAATCGATACGACCTCGGAGGGCGGCTTTTGCTAAAACTCGAGCAGTTTCTTGAAAACTTGCTTCCGATATGAAACTTTGAGTATTTAGAGATGCTTTCCTTATTCCCAATAATACGGCTCGGTAACAGATCGCTTCTTCCAAAGCACGCCCTCTTCGTTCCGCTCGTAACAACCCAATGAGTTCTCCAGGTGAAAAAACATTAGACATTCCATCTTCTGAAACCAAGACTTTTGATGTTATTTGACGTACAATAATTTCGATATGTCTATTATGGATCTCCACCCCCTGGGATCGAGAAACCTTTTGGATCTTATTAACCAAAGAGATACGACTTTGCACTATCGTTAGTTCAGAACCAATCAAAAATCCCCAAGGAATTCCAAGAATTCTTGTTATACGCTCGTTCCAACCCTCAATTCTCTTTTCTAGGCTCATCGATATTGAATCAATCGAAGGCACTTCTAATACTTGTTCGACTTTTGGAAGACCCTGCCTTATATCACCAGATCGTGATTTTGCATATATAAATGTAACTAAAGTCTCTCCTTCGTAAAGGATTTCGCCATAATGGCGATGAAGAGTTGCTCCTGAAGTGGCCAAATAAGGCTTAGCTGATCTTATTACTACAGAATCAACTTCAACAATGAGAATTTGACCCGATTTTAGGTGTGGTCTATTTTTGGCTATACATACATTTTCAAAAAAAAACTGTCCAAGACTAATTCTTGTAGGTCTTTCTTCACAATAATTATTGTGAGAATTATGATGCAGAAAATGCCAATTCAAATTCAATGTATTGAAAACGATCTTACTGCATGGATCGGAATTGAAAATCCCCCCGTTTTCATCCATTAAATAATATTTAAGTACTTTCAAAGTCTGTTTTAAATTGTCAAGTTGCAAATATTTAGTTAGGGAGATCGGATTATGAGTTATTAAGTCATAAAATGAATCAAAATTCACAATTTGAGGGGCCGCCCCTAAAGGTCCTAACGAATTCCTAATTTCAATTAGAGGATCCTTTTGACTTTCTTCTTTTATGACATTCTAATCTTTTACATCGTTGAATAGATCCATTTGCAAAGAATTCGATGCTGACAAAATTCTCAAAGATTGGCCTTCCTTATTTCTATTGAACAACGTACGAATAGTTCCTTGATTTTGACTCGGAGATTGTGGAACCCTTGTCTTGGAATAAATAGAAAAAAATGGATTGATATTGGTGCGATCTGACTCATTATTAAAGATCAATCCTGAACCTGACGGATCTTTCCTTTTTCTCATATACGCAGTATCGGATTTCCCTAAGTCTATTCGTAGGAAATTTCGAACCAGACCATTTGTACTTACTTCAACAAAGGAAGCGCGCGCGTCTTCGATAGAAGAGCTTTTTTTGTCTCGGTCCCAATTCAAGAATAAACAAGTCCGAACGTCTTTCATGCTTGTGCCATCAATTCCCCGAATTGGTTTTCCATTTCCATAAAGTATATAATTGACAACTCTAAGCTCCAGATTATCCCTTTCTTGCAATAGATCCTGTGGGAAAAGTTTGACTAAATTGATACCGTCGGCTAGTTCATATATGATTACAGGTCGAACAAAAACAAAAGACTTTTTCTTGGTAGGTGTGATCCACTGGACATAAATCCAATTTTTCGTTTTTCTTTCTTAGAATTTTTTTTGACTCTTTCTGGTGGTATCAAGATGCCATTGTGTCGGGATATCTTATCCATCTCTCCAGGAAAATGTATATCTCCAGAAAAGAGAGTTCAATCCTTTTTTTTTTTTTCTCCACTCGGACCAATCCGCCTACTCGGCTTCTTATACTTAAAGTTAGTCGTGTAGCTACTCCAATGAGACTATTCTTCCGTACCATTATGGAAGAAGATTCTGGTCAAATATGCACTTCCTCGGGAATGAAAAAAAATCGATCCACTTTCATTTGCATTTGGTATTTTGGCTTAAAGTCTTTGACTCCTCGATACTCAATCAAATCCTCTTTTTTGAGGATTGAATGCACCCCTATAGTCCCATATTTAGTAATTCCTGAACTATTTCTTCTGTATTGAGGATCATCGAAAAAAGCAAGAATACTATTTCTACGAAAAAGACCATTTATGGGTATTGAAATCGAAATACCGGAAGGGGGTCGTAGTTCTTTTTCTCGTTCTTTCAGTGATGAAAATTGAATGATGAATCCATTTCTTCGCCTCTTTGCCAATAAATCAGAATTACCGTGGAAAATAGCAGGATATGTGAGATTAGATTGACCCGTACATAGGATTGGATTCAGTTCTGAATAAGAAGGAATTCCGCTTTCGTTTTTACCAGAGAGATCTGGACCATCAAATTTTTGTCCCACTTTCTCATTATTTACTGAAAGGCTAGAAATATATCTTCTTTCGACACAAAGAGAATGAACCTGAATTTGATCTTGATCCTTGTAGAATGAAAAAGGGACTAGACTGCATCCGCACGAACCTCCTGATAATATCCATAAATGACTTCTTTTTGGTAAGAGATGGACATTACTATATGTAAATTCGGGTGCATGGTACACGTCGGTACTCCAATGCATTTCTCCCTCTGAGTCAGAATCAATATGTTTTCGAACTCTCTCTTTGAAATTCAGAGTGTGTGTATGTTCCCGCGCGAATCTCAGCAATCACTTGTTCTGATTCTACATATTGATCATTTTGAACTCAAAGTCAACTTTTTGGTGGAATAGTGACCTTATGTATAATATCCTCACTCTCAATAGTTACATACAAGTCTATATAAGATCAAAAAGCAGGATGCCCATGGCGTGTACGTGTGGGATGAACCAAATTCTCATTTCATTTGATTTTGCCATTAGAAGAAGCTCGTATATGTTCTGCAGTCCCCCCTCTTTGTTCATACTCCGCCGGTATGAAAAGTTCTTAATCTTAGTTGAGTACCCGGTTCTCCAATAGATTGACCCGCAATAATACCTACGGCTTCTCCCAATTCTACCAGGTCCCCGTGAGTAGGACTTCGTCCATAACATAATCGGCAGATCCAAGATGTACTCCTACAAGTAAAGGGAGTCCGAATAGATATTGGTTGGGTTTGAAAGGTTATGAATCGATTAATAAGTCCAATACCAATATCTTGATTTCGAAGGCCAATGCATCGCGGGCCCATATATATATCGTCCGCTAATACACGACCAATTAATCTTTGGATAAAAATGCTTTCCGGAATCATCCTATTTCCAGGACTCACGTCAATCCCTCGGATGCTTCCACAATCGGTTCTACGTACAAGAATGTCTTGAACTACTGAAAGAAGTCTACGTCTAAGATATCCAGCATCCGATGTTCGTACAGCAGTATCCACAACTCCTTTCCGCGCTCCGTAGCAAGAAATTCTATATTCCGTTAAGGACAGCCCCTCACGTAAATTGCTTTTCATGGGTAAATCAATCATTTGTCCTTGTGGATCTGAGATTAATCCTCTCATACCTACTAATTGGTGTACTTGAGATGCATTTCCTCGAGCTCCCGAAAAAGACATTATATGGACTGGATTAAAAGGGTCAGTCATCCTAAAATTAGGATTCATTTCTTGTCGCAAATATGAACTTGTAGCATACCATATCTCAATGGACTGGCGTAATTTTTCTACTGCGTGTACGTTTCCATAATGATGGTGTTTTTCCAAAATCAAACTTTGTTGTTCAGCATCTTGGACTAGCCATCCCTTAGAAGGGATTGTGAAAAGATCATCAATTCCTAATTCAATGGATGTAGCAGTGGCCTGCTGGAAGCCCAGAGTAGAGTGATTTTGATCCAGGATGTGTGATGTATATGCCATTCCGAAGTGATCTATTAATCTGCTAATAAGTCCTTTAATGGCAGTTCCATCTATCACTTTATTGTGAAAGACCAGATCGGCCCCTTCCGCCATAAGTACCTCCATATTACGCTGAGTGGGGTTCGACAATAGGTTTGAGTTAATGATTAGAAAACTTCCTTTTCTCGATCTTGATTCGCGTAGAAATTCAGGACCTATGGTCCTAGTTGAACCGGAGAGAACAAAATTCATACCGGTGTCATATAATTACTTAGCTGAGTGAGATACCAGAGGATTAGGTACCATATGAGCAGGCCCGGCAAAATCCTTGTATAGCCTCTTCGATTTCTCGATAAAGAGAAATATGACCAACAGTGGTTCGAATGTATATACAAAGAATTTCTTTTTTGAGACTTTTGACTATTAGATAGTACCCATAAATCTCATGATGGGTACCCAAAGATTCATAGTGAACTTCGATAGGGGCTTCTCTTGAAGCAATAAGGCGTTGATCTAGTCGCCATCGGAGCCACAAAGGACTATCTAAATTGATCCTTTTCTGGCGATAAGCTCCAATTGCATCATAGGAATTACAAAAAAAGGGTTCTTTCGTATATTTATAGTTATTATTGTCAATTTTTTCATTTTGATGATTTTTGCGATTAGATGGATTATACCGATTTGCACAAATACCTCGGCGATTCCCGCTCGTTAATACATAGAGTCCAATAAGCATATCTTGAGTTGGTACAGAAATGGCCCAATAGCTGAAGACAGGAGATTCATATGAGAAAACATAAGTAAACGCGCCTCTGCTTGAGCCTCCAAAGATAAAGGTAGATGAACAGCCATTTGATCCCCATCAAAGTCTGCATTTCATCCCTTACAAACTAATGGATGTAAACAAATAGCACGTCCTTCCACTAAAATAGGTTGGAAGGCCTGGATGCCTAATCTATGCAGAGTAGGCGCTCTATTTAGCAATACGGGATGCCCCTGCATAACTTCCTGAAGTATTTCCCATACAATGGGTTCTTTTTCCCGAATTTGACTCTTAGCAACTCCTATGTTCGAAGCAAAATGTTGTCGAATTAGACCACGAATTCAAAATGTCTGGAAAAGCTCTATTGCGATTTCGCGAGGCAATCCACATCGATGTAATGAAAGTGAGGGCCCTACAACAATCACAGAACGTCCTGAATAATCGACCCCTTTGCCAAGCAGAGTCTCCCGAAATCTTCCCTCTTTGCTTGCCTGAAATTACATCGGAAAACGACTTGTAAACCTTATTATGGCCATCCCTCATTGGTTGTCCGCGGATTCCATTATCAAGAAGTGTATCCACGGCTTCTTGTACCAATTTCTCCTGACACATTACTAATTCTCCTGGCGTAGATCTACTTGTTGTTAATAGATCAATAAGAGTATTGTTCCGATATATAACTCTTCTATAGAGTGAATTAATATCCGAGCTCATTAGTTTACCCCCATCTATCTGAATGATCGGTCTCAACTCGGGAGGAAGAACAGGTAATAGACATAAAACCATCCATTCGGGTTCTATATTTGTTCGAATAAAATGCTTAGCTAATTCCATACGTCTAAGCAAAAAATCCTTTCTTCTTCCAACTTTTCGATCTTCCCATTCATTACCTGCGGGTCCTTCTTCGCCTAATTCTTTCCATTCTACCAACGAATAATCTATAATAAGTCGCAAATCCAGATCGGCTAATTGTTCTCGTATAGCCCCTGCTCCGGTAGAAATTTCTCGATTTCGAAATGTATCGAAGCCTTGGGTAGTAAAAAAAAGTGGGATGCTGTATTTCCAGGATTGGATTTCATATTCGAATGAACCCCGTAATCGTAAGAAAGTAGGTTTTTTAGCTATAGGCCTAGCAAAAGCAAAATTTGGATAGGATACTATAGGATCTCCCCCTTTCAAAATCGGACGTGAAAGTTTCTTTTCATCCGGCTCAAGTAGTTACATCAAATAAAGGGATTCCCGCTTTCAAATTCTAGAAAATCAAACCCCCAACTACTCTTTACTCAAGTTCTCAATTAAGACCAAAGAAGATTACATTGATTCTTTTGCTTTTTGATTTCAATTTTCTGAGTTCTTTATTCAATATATCAATATTCAATATATCAATTACAACATTCAAAAAAAAAAAAAGAAATGTGATAGCTTTCGGGTAGTCTCTTTCCCTTGGAATGATGAATCCCCTTAATGAAAATTAATAAGGAGTGTATCTTGGAATGAATAAGGGATTTACTTCTTTGTCTTTGTATCCTTCCATTCGATCTTTTAGGTCCCTACTTTACCTCGACGGTTATGCCACGATGTCCTTAAAGCCTATATGCGATGGATAGACTCCTTTAACCATGACATATTTGCTTATTTTCACATAATTTCATTTCTTTCTGAAAGAAAAAGGAATGGTTAATTACACAAAAGAAATCCGTTTTTTTTTCACGAGGTAGAACTCAAAATTCCTATTTATTACTGAATCGACCATAGACCAATTCCCCTTTTATTTGGGATGGGAGTATTGACTACACCCAAAATTCTGAGCTTCATCTTACTCCTACCAAGGAAGCCACATCTCAGATCCGGGGCATGAAGATTGAATGGGATGAGATTCTGAATTGATCAAATCACACATCGCA
Source organism: Cucumis melo (assembly GCF_025177605.1). Classification (NCBI taxonomy): domain Eukaryota; kingdom Viridiplantae; phylum Streptophyta; class Magnoliopsida; order Cucurbitales; family Cucurbitaceae; genus Cucumis; species Cucumis melo. The sequence goes on from NC_066868.1 coordinate 321,891, forward strand.
CTAAGCCTGATCATTCTGCTTTATCTAAATCGCGATATAAAAGGGAAGACTAAATACCACACATAGGGGGCATGCCAGTTTAATATAGCCCAGTTGAGGAATGAAATCGCCCACGTAGCGGCCTAGTGGCGGAATCGGAAGTACTCAAAGACCAGATAACCAGATACCGGGAAGGGAAGAGAATGAGAGTGAATAAGTCTATTTTCTTATCTTCCCTCGCGAGCTACTTCGTCAACCTCTTTTCCTTTGGTCTTCGAACCAGGCAGGATCCAATTTACGGTCTCGATCATAGGAATGGCCTCAATCTTATTCATTCAGAGTTCTAGGCTAGGGCTAATTAGCATATGAATCAAAAGAGAATTCCCTTACCGGTCCCAGAGAACCTACCCTATTGAGGAGGGAACTGAGACTGAAGACTGAGTAGAAAATCCTCATTGAGGATACGGTCTCGCTACATCCTTCCTCCTCGTCTTGGAACTCCTAGGACCTATACAAAGATTGGGAATCTTTATCTGTCTTCTATTCACTAACCTCATAAGAAGGGACAAAGGGATCTCATGCAGTCAAATAAGAGGGAAAACAAGGATTGAGACCTCAGGATAAAGAGTGAAAAGGCTATTTTCCTTGGCTTAGAGCCCACTACGCGGTATCTCAGATTCCGAACCAAAACCTAGCAAATTGTGAATTTGAGCTAAGAAAAAGAAGAAATTTCATATGGATAAATCAGTCCTTCGCCTACTACAATCAGTGGAATTCACAAGTCCTTCGGACCTGTCTAATTAAGCTACTCCGGACGAGTTTCCATATTCTCTTTTCATTCCACGAGTTCCTTCGGCTAAAAAATCAGTCAATGAACAAGGGCTCGACTGAAAGGAGAGGGTCAAAGCCCTCAATCAACTCGAGTGAGGTTAGGAAGGCGGAGTAGGCGCAAAGAATTTGCGGGTCCTTATCCTTGAAATTTGAAGGAGCGCAAGTACAGAAATGGAATATGAAAAAGAAGAGAGAATACACGATGCCGGGAGCTTGCCCCTATCCCGCGGAAACTGAGACTCAGTCTGCCGATTTAGTTATTCCATTCCGAACTCCATATCTACTCTATGAGAGTACCCTTTTAGCTGACAGTTATGCTATGCATTCAATCTTCTATCTGAGCCCAGCTGCTTTGCACCTATGAGTAGAGTGATTCATAGTTGATACATCAAAACCGTGGGCAGTTGAGCTTCTTCTAACCGATATTCTCCTTCTCGTTCTCATTCATACCTTCCCGAAGATGAAGATAGTCGGAGGCAGCTGCCTCGTAGGCCTACTTTGAGAGGATCAAGGCTCAAAGAATTTGAGAAGGCAGTAGCAGTGGCCTTTGTTCTTGCTCTAGCCCTCGTCCCAGTAGTTGCTGGAGAAGCTTTAGTTGCTGCTCCCTCATCTCTATCTCTTGCCCAAGGCTGAATTCAATGAACCTATATCAAGGATGAATGAAAATCAAAGGCTGAACTTCATCAGAAAGAAAAGAGCTTGAGAAACCTCTATTTATCTTGTTATAATCTGAAGCAGAAGTCAGAAAAGCATGACTAGGGATGTGAGCTAAAAGGCGCGAAGCTAGAAGAAAGTTCAGTCAGGCGCAAAGAATTTGTGGATGGCTTTTCAATCTGAAAGTCAGAACCTACTAAACCCACTATTTTGGCGAACTTCAAACTACTATTTAGTCTCCCACTCCGCGGTCTCCGATCGAAACTGCTAGAACTCCTCCTCCGTCTCTCTGATTTATGGGAGTCTGAGATATTATGTCCTTTCATTCTTCCTCTCAAAATGACATAATATCTAAAGAGGCTCAAAGAATTTGAGATGCCTCCTTCTCCAGAACCTACTAGTCAGAGAATTAAGCTACCACGGACCGGTTCAAGGAAAAGGTTCGTTCAACTCCTTACGGAGCCTTGTTCATTGAGGGACTCCCAGAAAGAAGGAAAGCCACTAAAAACCTACTAAAAAGACGAAGGCCTTCCAAATCGAAAATCAAGACGAAAGCCTTCTCAAATTCTTTGACTCCTTCATTGATCTTTTTTGATCTATATTACCGCCTGAAATTCATGTATAGGGCTTTCTTGATGTCTAAAGCTCCGTGGGCTCCAGCAACTCATAGAAGCAATGCTGCAACGAGAGCAAGAGAAAGAGCTCACCTTCTATTTCGGTTGAAAAAATGGGGAGCCTTTATTCACTGATTTGAGACTTTCAGTGGATAGTCCTGGTCCTACGTAGCTTAATAGACTCCGTCCGGAGCCTTCGTAGTCTTCCCGCTCCGTGGGTTTCAATTCAAACCTTGAAATTCTTTTCTTGGACTTATTTGATTCGCGGGAATCTTATAGGGATCATTCTATGTTTCGGATCTCTCTCTCTTTCCTCATGGATCAGTTTAGGAAAGATCTCATTAAGCAAGAATTCAAGATCGACTTCTGCTCTTTCATGAAATTCAAGAAGAATGAAGAATGATCATTCAACTCTCATTCCGCTCGTCCTTAGTCTCTTTGTCTTTCTTCTTTGTTCGTATCTCTTTCAGTTCGGTTTGAGAAAAAGAGGTTAGCATGAACAAGTAGGCCCACTCCGCGGTGCTCAGCAGCAGCTTGGGACCGACTTTCTTCGGTTATCATATATAATATCGAGACTGTAAACTGAGTTTACTCAGAAAGAATATGCTCTACCATCGGGTCTTCAGCCGCTCTCCCGTATCTTCATCCGTCGTCCTTGAATGAGGAAGCAAGGGTGCGGGGCTCATAATAATAATAAGCGGAAGACTGAAAGGGATGTTTCCGTTGAAGAAGCTAGGGAACCCGGCACTCGGGGCTGCCTCAGCAGCATAAGATCCAGAGGTTAGAATATGCTTTCAAGGTTATAGTCATAGGGAGAAAGCCTAGGTTAGAACGACTGGAAAGGTTATCTAATACACTCTTCCAAGAGGTATTCAGGGAGTATAGGTAAGATATCAGAAAGTTTTTCTAAAGGACATGTCGAAGTAAATAAATCCAGTTTCAAGTAGGCCTTGGTCGCAAATTCTTTGCCCCTACCCTAGCATCCTCTCCTGAAACTGCTACTGGAACTGCTACTTCATCAACGGAAGGGGATGAAAGAGACTGATCTGGTCGAGCTCAATCTCCCTATTAAAGTCCTCTCGTTCTACTGGGTGGGGGACAACTACTAACTCCTCTAGTTCATAAACTCACTGGAGCGTAACTCCTCTCGTCTTTCCTTTCGCCTATCATCTTGTGTGAGTTGAGAGTGAAGAAGTTCTTTGTCCCACCTATGGTGAAAACTTGCTCAAATGTCCATTCTGCCTCACGAATGGGTGAGAACCTGCTCCCAAACCGCTCCGTGGGGATTGATTCTCCCTTCCAAAAAAAACTAGGGATTGGACGTGAAAATTCTCCTTCTTTGAAGAAAACCTCGGGTGGGGAAGGAGAGACCTGCGTGCTGTTCCGGTGGGACTTCGAGTTGAGGCGAGCTGATCCCTTATGTCATTATCTCATTCTTTCACAAAGATGCCATAAACTCGGAATGGGATGATTCGATTCTTGGTATTTCCACATAGTCATTAGGTTAGGGTTACAAGAGGAGGTTCAAAGAATATTGAGAGGTAAGATACTCAAAGAATCCAGTCACATCAAGGGGCGAAGTCGCCTTGACTAAGCATGAGATGTGTCCGAAGCCTCATCCGCCTTTGGCGCCCACCCAGTCTCGGTTGAGTAAAGCTAGCCGAAAGCCATCTATGTATCGTATCTGAGAAGGTATACCTCTTCGAATCAGAGTGAGAATGATAAGTGGAATGAGAGAAAAAAGCCTCTTCAGGAGCCCTTAGCTTAATGACGAGAAAGGGCTTTCTTTGTCTACTTTCTTGAGTGTAACGGGGAAGATCAAGCAAAGAGGAAGACGACTTCCAGCCAGTATGAGTGAAGCGCGAACTCTCTCTTAATGTAGTAGTCTTTCCCTAGTGGGAAAGGTTATCACAGGTCTTTCTTTCTGAACCTTACTCATCCGCGCACAAGCTAAAGGTCAGACACCCGTACCCGGTGGTTGAGTCATTTTCTTTATAGACGCTTTAGGCCCATCCCCATCGATCGGGGCTAGGTAGGCGCACTGGAGATGAGAGGCTCGGCCCGTGGATTAGGACTCCCTTTCTTTTGTGGTTGAACCAGTCGGTAGTTCCACGTTATATCTCTCTCATGAGAAAAGATGGAATCTCGCACCATTCCAAACTACTAATTGACTAAGAAAAGAGGAAAGTCGACACGAGACAGGACTCAGTTTCTCGCCCTGGGGATGAGATCGGAGGATCGGGACGGACTAGTGGCTCAATGGCTAGGAACCCACTTCCTAAACTCTCCTGCAACCACTTCTGAAACGAGAAATGCTTAAACTTCAAGATCTCTAACCTCGTCTGTCTACTCTGTTTATGGTCTCGCTGACTCAGTCTCTTTCAGTTACCTTTCTCCTGAACCCACGGAAATGGGTCAATCGACAGGTCGAGCGGACTCTTCGTAAACTTGCCCCCCATACATAGAAAAAGGAGGAGATCCTTATCTCAAATTCTTTGACCCTCTTCCATCCGGCTCGAGCTGTGCTCCCCTTCCCGTGATCTTCCTCTTTCGCTTAGTCAGTCTCGTGATTCTGGGCCTAAAGGTAAAGGCTACATCCTTCCGACCCCTCCGTTAGGAGTCTGAAAGCGAAGGACTCCTACTACGCTTTCCTTGCCGTAGGTCTCTTCTTCCGGGGACTCCCTAGCTGATTTCAGAGTCTTTTCGAGACTCAGACGAGTTCCTCCTAAAGAAATAGGATGAATAGTCATCTGGACCTTTGTTTTTCATTGAGGACCTTTCTTTTCTAAGTCAAAAGAGTGAAAAGTTAGGCCGAGGCCCTAAAAAAAAGATTCAGTCTCGCTCTCCTTATCAGTCGAGCCCTTGTTCATTGATTCAGCTTGAATCTTGGACTCCTTTCAGTCGAGCCTTCGGACCACTAAAAAAGAAGCGACTGATCAGTCGTGCTGGAGAGGAGCGAAAGCGGCTCGACTCCCACGGGGCGGTTCAGAGCGAAAGCGGCTCGACTCCCACGGGGCGGTTCAGAGCGAAAGCGGCTCGACTCCCACGGGGCGGTTCAGAGCGAAAGCGGCTCGCCGACGATAGGGGGAGAGGACCTGCTATCGGTCCCACGGAGCGGTGTAGAGTCTGAGGAGTTAGGCTCGACCTACGGGAAGAGGATCGGCCGAACTTCCCCTAAAGCTTTTGTATGAAAAACCGGTCTTTTCTTTAATGAACCAGTCAAAGAATAAAAGGAAAGAAAGCCGCGGGTCGGGCCCAGTTCCTTTGTTTACGAGGGTGAGTCAGAAGTCTCGAACCCGTATCTGCAATCGGTAGAAGTTTAGCGATCAGTCACTAAACCCACTCCGCGGTAATCGACAGACAAGATTCCCAAACTCACTCTTTTCCAAGAGCAGACGTACTGATTCGACCAGGACTAAGTCAACAAGAAGAGGGAGCGACCGCATGAACGACGGGCGCGCCGAAAGCTACCTGCGTCATCTCTCTCTGGACCAAAGAAATGGCCTTGCTTTGAACCCCATTTCATACAGTTCTCTTGGCCCCTCAGTCGGAACACGGTGTAAAGCGCAGTTGAGTACCTCACGGACAGGGGAAGGGCTCATAAGACATTCGTGATTTCCCGAAAGACTATGAATCCGATCACTCCTATAGAGAAAGCCTGCTCTTTGAAGATACTCGGAAAAGGCCAGGCCGGCCGGACCCTTTCCTAGCTAATCCGAAACCGTTATGCTTCCCTGGCCGTGTAGAGGTGTATTCACTATGAAAATCAACCAAGGCATCCTTATCTTGGATTTGAGTATCATAATCGGATATTTGAGTAGAGCTCCGTCTCTCTGATTTATGGTCCGAGGCCTCAATGAACAAGGGCTTCGGTTTTCTCGAAACTGGCTACTCCTTATGATATGCCACCTCAACCCCCGATCGTTGAGCATCTGAGAACATCTCCGGCATTGTCGAGGGAAAGTCAGATAACCGGAAGAATTTGCCTTCACGCCTATCCCATCGATCTCCACTGGCAACAGATCTTTCAGCGAATGTAGCAGCGGATCAATATCAGCTGTCTTCCACTCCTGCTACTGCAAAGTATGAAGTATGAAAAGGAAGAAAGTTCAAGTAAGTGTAGGCTTTCTCCTTTCAGTTTATCCTATGTTCGGTTATGTCAAGCCTATCCTTCTTTTTCAGTGAAAACTACAGCGATACCTAAAATAATAGGACGGATAGGGCCCCGTTGCCCGTTGAATCCGTCTTTCCTGATACCTGATTGAAGGGAAGGTTAGAATACGCTTTCCAGAACAGCTCAATTAGATCGCGCAACTCGAGTGTATTTATTCTCTTTTTCTTCCAACGGAATAAGAATCAGGCAAGGGGAAAAGGGGCACTCTTTAACCCAATCAGAATCCGTACCCGCTGCAGCGGAGGCATCAAAGTCAAAGGGCGCCCCTTGTTCATTGAGGCGGTTCTACCCCAGCCAGTTCCGGGCGTAGTAGAAGAAAGCCTAAAGATGAAATTCAGAAAGACCAGCGTAAGGCGAAGAATTATGTACTTCCACGTTTTTGACTCTGAATAAAAGGAATGCAGAGTGGGACTCAGTGGTCTTCTTTGCCGAATCATATCCATGAATTCAGAATAGAATCTGATAGATGAAATTCATAGGGTGCTAAGCGACAAACCTACCGCGGAATTGAATAGCTCGACAAGTCAATGAACAAGAAGGGCATGCCAAAGACTCAAGAAAGAACTATTGAGTACCAAGAGAGAAGCACCAGCTAGGATAGAAGGAAGGAGACGGAGTTCTAGGAGTTGAGATCAGAAGCTTTACCTACCGCCCCGTGGGAAAAGAGGGAGATCGAAGTAGCCAGCCCTCGCTTTTCTTCTTCCAGCAGAATTTCGTTTTCGTAGTTCTTCCTGCGGAGGCTGCGTCATCTCTTGCCTCATCTTTAGCTTCACTAAGAACCCCATCATAAGCTACCTTTGATACTGATACGGACAAAGATAGGCTGATCTAGTTCATTAGGGTAAAGAGCTTCTTCTTACAATCAGTGATTTGACTTGTGGCTTCCACCCTGTACTGTATCACTGAAAAGAAAAACTGACGGGATCAGCTGAGGTCTGTTTACGAACCGCTTATATTAGGGCCTACATCAAGGCTCAAAGAATGATCGAGGTTGTCCTTTGCTTTTCACGGGGAAGTCGGTAAATCGGTCTTGCTAATAGAGGGCATACAAATCCCATATCTTCTCGCAATACCCTAGCCGGAAGGATTGATCTTTTCGGTTGCACTCAGCATATTCTATCCTAATCGGCGGAGCACCCGTGTGACTGATTCCGAGCTTAGAATGAGAAAGATCTCACTAAGCGGTGGAGCCTTTCCTCGCTCTTCCACTCTGACCAAAGCGCTGGGAGATCGAATTCAGCCTCAAGCTTATTGACTCCATACGACCGATATAGAAGTTGACCACTACGTGGGGGGCACAGATCAGCTCTCCCTTCGCGTCCCATTCATTGAGCTTGACCTGCGAGAAGAAAGGTCTTTCCCGAAGAAAGTACACTATGTTCAAGGCATGTCTTTTCTATCGGTAGGACCCGAGTTCACGATCTTGAGGTTAGCCTCCTTGTCTAGGGAACTCAGTCTCGATCGTGCGAGGAGGCGAAAACATTTTGAAGATTCTTTCCCGGTATTCTCACCTCGTCGGACAACTGCTCAAAGCGCGCTCTCCACCCTCTTTTCTCTTTCCCCGTGTTGAAACTACTTCTTTGTCTTCAACGGCAAAAAGAGAGGTCTGACTCCTTTTAGATATTATGTTCAGTGAGTCAGTCAAGAATGAAATAAGATAAACTACTGGGTTAGCTCATACCGATCCTGACCTCTGGGCCTTCCGTTCCAGTACGGTTCTGAGCCCGGTTTACCCTATTATTACATAGCGATTCGTACCAGAAGCTTACAACCTCGTGGATGGAGATCCTTCTATTTTTCTAATAATAAGAAGAAGAAATCAAAAAAAAAGAAGAAGAAGAGCTACTCCCGACAGGTCATCCCATCCCCCTTGTTCATTGATTGCGGGTGGAACTATCTTATCTCAAGGACGAGGCTCGGATTGGATTGAAGAACAGAAGGCGCGAGAGTTGAGGATAGGATCTCCGTTCTTGGAATCCTGCTGCGGGAGAGAAGAAAAGGACTTGAAGCTTGACTTATCGGTGCGAAAGCTCTCCGTATGAGCGAGCCTGATTCCTCCATTCTCTTATCAGTTATCTTTCCACTGTGATAATGATCGCGATCCAACTAAGCATATGAATACGAGTATGAGATTCAGAATGAGCCCCCGGTCAGGGTGCGGGGAAGATCAAGCAAGGGAAGGCTCAGTTGAGGACAAAGGGCGAGACCTACTTCGAAAGAGGTTCTCAGCTAATAGAAGGATAGGAGTGAACGAAGTCGAGAGAGAGGATCGATGAAAGAAATTCAGAGGAGATTGTAGAACGAGAGGGAGAGGGATGAAATAGCGGGACCTTACTATAACGGGGAATGACTTCCAGAGTCAGCTATCTTAGTTGGACTACCCTCCAGTGAGAACTCTGATGATTGAGTGGGGTCGGACGAAAAAGACAGATTCCCCGAACGTGATCTATCATTTCTGATTTCTTAGAATCTATTCTGAGATACCACCCTATAAGGAAGATGAATGATCTTCCCTTTATTTCCGATAAGGTAAAGCAGCTTTATATCGATCCTAGCCCTAGGATTGATTCTGAGTCCGCGCTTGAGGCTAGTCTCTATCTGAGTTCTAGCTTTCCGAAAGAGAGAATTTGACCTCTTATTCAATTTCAGAGCTGAGCAGCTCTCTCGGTTTCCTTCTTGGACTGATGAGGTGTGAATATGCTCGATCCGGAACTCTTCCTCTAGCTTTACGAACAAGATCTCATTCTCTCTCCCCTCTTTTCTTTTGCACTTTGATGCTACATCTTTTCTATCTTGCGCTCCTGCGAAAGTGCGAAAGTCAGAAAAAGATATTCACTATTCAGTATATAAATATAGAATCAGTCGTTTATCAATATATATATTATATGAGTTGATAAAGCTCTGCGATTAGTACAGTTTCTAAGAGAAGAAAAACAAGAAAAAGATAAAGGATTTTGAGTGGTCCAAAAACAAAGGTCCAGATGACGGGTTAGTGGAATTTCATGAGTCCTCTAAATCTAATGGTTCTGAGTTGCACTCCTTTGAAGGAGCAAAGAATCAATCTCCTACTCCGCCTTCCTAACCTCACTCGAGTTCAACTCCACAAATTCTTTGCGCCTTCCCTATATCTAAAACTACGAGTACCTTCGCACCCTATTGTTTGGAGTCGAGTTATTTCGTCTTTGAAGGGCGATAAAGAAGGGAGAATTCCTTAACTTTCAGTCGCTTCGATCATTCTTTGAGCCTTTATGTTTGGAGTCGAGTTATTTCAAAAAAGAAAGGGAAAGGGCCCTTGTTCATTGACTCCTTATCAGTCGACTTTCAAAGAACCTTATCAGTCGAGCTGCCCTTGTTCATTGACTCCTTATCAGTCGACTTGAAAAGAACCTGAAATTGAACCTTCGCTCTGAACCTTCCTAACCTCAGTCGAGCCGCTTTCGCTCCTTCGCACCTTCTTATATTCTCATTCAGTCCTTTCGCCGATCATTCTGAGATCATTCTTTGATTTTGAGTCGATCTTGTGCAAGGTTGGAGAAAGAGAGAGAAAGGAGCGAAAGCAGCTTGACCGAGAAGACGAGGCTGAATTCATATTCGTCCTAGAAATCACTCTTAATATATAGGAGGGAGGACGGAGGCATAGAGGTGAGTTAGAAAGAAAAGATCAGAGGGTCGACTCTTAACGACTTTCAAAGAACCTCCTACTTGTATGTCTTAAGCAAATGAGATAGAAAAAGTCTCTTCTTTTTTTCAAAACCCCGGGATTTTTTCTTCTTTTTCCACTCAAATAGCATAAATAGAGACTCTATCTACTCTACGATAATAGAGTTCAAAATCAGGCATTTGACTTTCTTTCTCCTCTCTTTATCCGGACCAGAAACTAGAACTCTCATCAAAGTCTGTTCATTTCTTTGATAGGCTTGATTCTTTCATTGCGTTTTCCCGTCTTTTTTCTTGCAAAATGGTCCTTTTTCTCATCTTGATATTTAACGATAATAGAGAAAAAATTCAAGATTTTGAATGAAAAGTTGCTGCCAGCCATACCCAAAACCTAGCTTTTTCTGAATTTTCGCTAAGGATTACAAGGTCGTTGATTACAAAAATTCATAGGTTTCATTCTCAATTCATGAATTTCTTTGTTTTTTTTCTCGTTATTTCATAACCTTCGGACCGATAATAGTCGTTTTTTTACATCTTTTTCATGACTGCCTTATGAATCAGTCCTCCGGACCAGTCTCGCCCTAGCATTTTCTGGGATTCTTGGATTTGAGTCCAGGTTATTCAAGAATAATTCTTCTTTCATTCTCGTTAATGAGCTTCTTTTCTTTTATTGACTTTTCACAGGCAAGAAAAGAAAGGCAGGGATCTTCTTTGATCCTTAAGTTTCTCCTACGCCTCGCAAATTCTTTGCGCCTTCGCATATTTCATTCCGCCTCCGGACTATAAGTTCAGAGTCTCAAATATGCAATAAGCCAAGGGCTTTAGGGCTGAGGTCAGTCTTGAGTGAGGTAGGTCAGCTACTTCGCTTCCTCTTACTAGGGGGTACTCTTTCTTTTCTTTCCCACTCCGCGGAACCTACTTCAAGTCATAAGACTCCGATCGCAAGTCAAATTCTCTAATGGATAGGCCTCAGGCGGGAAAATCGAAATTGATTGGACCCATGGGCAATAGCCCAGTTTTCTCGGACCTATAGAATCCTCTTTGAAGACAGACATGCGGATTGGACAAGAGCTCGACTCTGCTCTATTCTGCTCGACCGGTCTAGGCATTTACTCAGAAAGAATTGGAAATCCCCTTGTCTCGACCAAGAGGAAGGAAGCGAACCCTTGCTCCTCGACCAGCAGTCTCAGACTTGAATCTCTCCTCATTCTATCAGAGGGTAGAACGACTGTAAAGCAGCTCGTAAAGGCAAGGCCAGCCCTTAGTAGGTCCTTCTTGAGTTATTCAGTTAAGGTAAGGCAAAGGAGAATCTTTCCCCCAGTTTCATGAATCAGAGTTGCGGAAAGAGGCTGAAATCTCCTTTTTAAGGGTTTTCAACAGGGGTCGGCAGCAGCTTTGCAATGAGAGACGGACTGAGACCTCGTATTCTCTCCGTTGCGGCAGCTAGACCGGATTTAGTAGGAAGAGCTGGAAAGGTTATCATAGGATAGGAATCTGTCCCTGTTGAGACAGAGGGGGGAAGCCAGACAGACCGGATTTAGGGTCGGTGCTCACTCAGCGAGCGAAGGAGCCCACTACGCGGTGCGGAGTTAGAGCAAGCCGGACAGGAAGCCTCAGTTGGGGAGGATATGGAATCGGAATGAGAAGTAGTAGCTGTCTCACATGTCCGCGCGAAGAATGGATCCCTTTCGCTAACATAAAGAGTCATCTGTCTCCTTTGAGGCAGCTTAGTTGACTCCCAAGTGGGATAACTCTAAGTACGGCATTCACATTCAGTCAGAAGTACGAAAATGAAAGAAGGAAGAAGGAAGAGGTCAGAGGCAGACTCGACCTAACCTAAGACAAAGTCGACAAGTGGTATTCAGTCTGGTTCCGGTTTACCTGTTGGCAGAAGAGGAAGGGTCTCCCTTCTTTAGTAGGTTTGTTAGGGTCGGCGAAGAAGAATCCATCCGTCCCAGTTTCAGAAGGAGGGAAGGAACTAAGAAAGAACTCTATTTGCACAAAGAAAAAACAATTAGACGAAGGAAAGGTGCGAAAAGCTGCTCCTTTGTTGAGAGGTGAACGAAAGAGAGTTTACAGGGATGAACGGTCTTGATGCTCATTCATTCAGGATTAGAAGCAAGTAGGTGCTGGGGAAGAGGTCTCTCTTTCTAACGATCTTGCCACCGAATAGGTTCTTTTTCTGGATACTGAGTTGACGAATAGAGTATCTTATGATAGATGCAGGTATGATATAAATACCAGTTAGAGGAAAATGCCTTCCTTCACCGGGGACCCAGAGGAAGAAGTTTACATGAGTGCCATTTACACTAAGTTTCAAGCCTCAGAAAGAGGCTCTCAGAACAGAAATTTCTCAGACTTACAAGGCTCGATGAAATTGAGGAGGAGGAGTTTCATGAGTAAGAAGAACTAGAAAAAGTCATGAGATCTCTTGAAGTAGGAAAGGAGGTCACTATGATCATCGGTCCCTTTCATGAGATGTTGCCGAATCTCTTTCATTCTCAGTTACGGATCTCAACTGGAAAGCAGCTCGAGCTAAAGCCAGAAGAAGAGTCAGACTTGGTGCGGTGCGAAGCTTAACCTACTAAACCTACTTAAAGGAATGAAGGAGTCAAGATTATGATAGTCAAAAACGATGAAAAAAAGATTAGTAAAAGGACCGATACATTTCTTTTGGATAATCTTTCGTCTATCTTTCTTTTCGAAAGTCTTGATAAAACCTGAAGTTCGTTAAGAGGAGGTTTTAGAGTCAAGAGGTCTTGACGATTTAAAAGACTATCCAAAAGACCTAATAAGAATCAGAGTCCTATTTAAAGATTTCGAAAAAGTATGAAAATCGTATTAATGTTTTAGAAAGATTATTCAAAACCATTGTCAGAGACTGCGTCTCCCTTATCTTTCTTTTGGAAAGTCTTGAGAAAGCATTAATATACTTTTGTTTTAGATAATCTTTCGTCTATCTTTCTTTTGGAAAGTCTTGAGAAAACCTGAATCTTGTCTTTCGTCATCATTAATACCAGTTCCTTGCTTCTTTAAGCACGATTTATGAGATTGTTGAGACTTTGATTATATATATAAAGGATCAAACTAGTTTTTTCTGTCAAAAACACGAGACATTTCTTTTTTCAAATCTTTCGTCAAGGGGCGAAAGAGGCTCGACTGGAAAGGAGAGGGGCGAAAGAGGCTCGACTGGAAAGGAGAGGGGCGAAAAGTCAGGAAAACTGAGATTCTCCCTAGAAGGAATTTGAGGTTCCTCCATCCGGACATTGCGCAAACCGCAGAGTGGGTTTTTGACATCTTATGCCGGGAAGCATGATTTCGAGTCAAACCTGGATGAAAAGAGAAAAAAGGAATCTGAGATCTCAGTCAACTCTTAGACCAGAGACGGCAGCTCGACCAGAAGTCCCCTTAGAGTCCGCTGAAAGGTCACTAAAAGTCTCTCCCTTCCTTCGGAAGTCGAAGGAGTAGCCATTTATGCTCTTCTTTCTGCAGAAGTGAGTCTTCTTCTTCGATCGGTAGCATAAGTTGTGGAGGTTGTTGAAGTGGCAGTTCCAGTTCTTGCTGCCTAAGCAGCCTTATCAAAAAAGAGAGAATGAAAGAGATGAGGCTTTAAAGTCTATTAACTTTGATTTCTCCCAACTAGTTCCCGAACTGAATCCGGTAGACCTTCACATTTCACATTCAAAGACATGCTCAGTATTTTCAGTGAGATCTTTCAGAATAAAGGAAAGAAGAAGGGAGACTTAAGCTGAAGAGGGGACAGGTGCTCGCGAAGGAGGTTACGGTCTTCCTTCCATTAGAGGTTAGATCTGTTGACGAGGAAGAAGAACTCCAATATGCGAGACCAGTAGGCTACGACGGAGAGAAGCTCTGAGCCAGCAAGAGAATGAGAAGGAGAGCTTATTGCTCGAGCTAAGATCCATACATTTCTTTTGGATAGTTTTTCTAAATCACATTAAGATGCCAAACTGATAAAAGAAAGAAAGAAGAAATCCCAATTCATCGGCGAGACAAGAAGAGTCCGGTAAAGTGATAGCTGAGTGCGAAGGCGAAATCTAATATGAGTGAACGAAGTCGAGAGTTGAATAGTGGCTCGACCTACTAAAGTCCAATTAAAAGGAGAATCCAGGTAGCAGCTTTCTGACTCAAACTTACTCAAAGGGAATCCAGATCAGGATAGGAGGTGCAGTTTTCAGTCGATCTTGCCTTTGAGAAGCTAGGATCGGGGAATGATCTTTCGTCAGTGGCTGTCGTTGAAGTCGTTCTAGCAGCCTCTCCCGGAAGATATTTGAACAAGATATTTTCAGAGGACCGGCTGTCGGATTTACCTTAGTTCTTTTTTAGTATATTAAGGCATTCAATGTGCTAGAACTCCTATACTAAAACAGATAAGAAAAAATATAGAAGCATTCCTTAGAAAAGTAGCCTTGCTAGAGAAAAAACTCTAGAAGTTTAGATACTTGGACAGGGAGAAGGGGGCAAGCAGAAGGCTGTGCTCAGAGTTTCGCAGGGAAAAGGAAGAAGATGAACAACTGACGACGATTTATTCTCATAACACTCGCGCAATCCGGAAGGGGGGAAAGAAAGAAGATAGAGCCCCAAGAGATCAGTGCACGAATACAAGCGCTTTTCCGATGTAAGGCTATAGTAATAGCACAGGAGAAGGACCAAGACGGGGAAAGAGACCACCACGTAGGTGTATTGAAGGAGAATGCTCACAGAAAGAATGACTTCTCCGGCGCCAATGACTTCTATGATATATGGGCCATCGATGAGTTCACTGATGACTCCGAGAAATTTGAGAGTGAGCAAGGAATAAATCCGAACACACTTTTAATACTACTCGACGGACAGGAAGCCAGACTTGATGCTAAATACGAAAAAAGACTCATTAAGAAGGATAATGTGCCTATTGTGATGATCGGAAATAAACTAGCACACCAAAAAGGCCGAGAGCCCTCTCGCCAAGAGAGTCATACCACTCAGGTTTCAAACAAAAGTTTCAGACCTTGATGAAGGAAGAATTGCCGCTACCTTATACAGAGCGATGTGCTTGAGGGCCGCCTATTATGCGGAAGTGGAAAAAGCAGATCCCGTCCTGAGATAGAACTCACTAGAAGTCCTTGAGAAAGCGGTCACTTCCAGCCAAGTAGAATCCTGACTCTTTATAGAAGGACTTCAAGACAAAAGACCATTAATTCTCATTAAGGGGAAAAATGGAAGGAAGAGCAAAAGGGATAAATGGCAAAGGCAAAAAGTCATAGTAATGGAGACTGCCTTAAAAGGAAGAAAAATGAATTTACTTAAGTTTGCCGTAGTACCCATTTCCAAGTATAGAGGAAAAGCACAGGAGCAAATCAAAAAAGATGAGGAAAGCACCATCTTCATCACGCTATATGAGGATGAATCTGAATACACTACTTGGCCCTTAATATTACGAAGGCAGCAAGGAAAAGACATATCTTTAGCTCTTGATGTTTACACGGAAAGGTTTTGCCACGCAGCTAAGCAGACCTTGTTTTATGAGTTGCCCCAGCTAGTAAAGCAGGCCAAGGCCTCAGAGAAGCAGACCTCGGGAGAGCTTTTTCTAGGACACGCCCATGAACATGACCTTTGAGGAGGAATGAAAAGTTAGGCTTCTTTCTCTTGGTCGTGGAGCAGGCCACGAGGAAGGCTTACGGTGCGTGCGACTTCAATAAATTACGAGATTGAGAATAAATCGATAAAGGGGTACAGATGTCCCGACTGGCGTCGGGGCTGATCTTACGACAAGGTAGCGATGTTCCGACAAGGTAGCGATGTTCCGACGGGTTTTTGTGCAAGATCGGTCCCAAATCTCTTGGTTTGTGAGCACTTTGATAGAGTTCAATCTTTCAAAAAAAGCTCCAAGGTACCGATTCGCCGACATTGGTCCATCAGAACGGATTAGAACGCATTGTTTCGGAATTTCATGGAATTTGATTGAAGATTTTCAAAAAACACAAGTAAGATAACTTTGGACAATCTTTAGGCGTTCTGAACCAGCCAAGAAGTTTCTTTCATGATTCAAACTAAAGATATTCAATCTAATTACACTACTAAACATTTAGGAACTAGGCTTAAGAAGGTTCATTCTTCTCACTCGGTCCCAATCGGGAAGAGGCAAAAGAAAGGACATGAAACGGGAGGAAATGGGAAGTAGGTTAGAGGCTTAGATATTATGTCCGTTGCACTGCCATAGTTGTTGCAGAGGAGAGGAAAAGCACGAAGATGAGGAACTCCATCATCACATAGCCCTACTAAATGAGAGCGCATCCCGACACAATGCAAGACGGATGATTAGGGAAGCCTTCCCAGAATGGGAGGGAAGGCAATGCTCTCTCAGCTTCCATAAGGCTTGGGGCAGCCTCTCTGTCTATGTTAGAAAGCAAGACAAGAAGCCCTACGTATGGGGGGAAGGTTCTCGCTGAAGGAGATACTAATCTCAGCCGAAGCTCTTTCAAAGCACAGAAGGGGGCCCCTCGTTCACAAGCACGAGCGGACCCAGAAGATTTGACGAAAGATAGATAGTTACGAGAACTTCCTTCATCTAAGGAGAGATCCCGAGCTCGCGGATCTCCTCTTGTCCAAATACAGTACAATGATCAACCCTTGGGAAGATTCGCAGCGCATAAAGCTGCACAAGATATCCGCTATGGAGCTAATAGTAACCTATCTCTTCGAGAGAGGGCGGCCCCAAGAATAGACCGCCGAGGAATTGCAAGAAAAGTCAAAAATGCTAGATTGGATAGCCACCAATCTAGTCTTCCAGCGGCCCATAAAGAGAAGACAGCTCTTTGTCTACGGCCCGCCAAGTACACAGAAATTCTGAGAAGTATGTTCAAAAAGGGTGGCTTAAGGATTTCTTCGGTGGGCCAAAGGAAAAATCAATGACTATTCTGGCGCGCATGATTACTTTGACCTATGGGTTATATCGACGAGTTCATGGAGGACAAGCCCCAGTCCCAATTCGAATCGGAAGAGCGGGGAAGCTATATTCATGCGGTACTCACCCTACTGGGCAGGAGTGCAGGCTAGATGGAAAATATGAACGGACTTTTCTAAAAAGAGCTAAGGTCCCCTTTAATGGGAAAGCGTATTCCATCTAGTTTCACCGTGGGAAAGACGCCCTGGGCAAAGCGCGTAATGTCCTTACAGTTCTACTCCAACTTAGAAGACTTGGAGGAGGAGAGGAGCAACCTTATGCGCTTGCATTTGCCGAAGGGCCGACTATGGACTGATCGTCCCGTATCCCCGCCTGAAATAGGATTCTCGTATCTACTTGGAGTAGAAATCACTCTAAGCCACCCTACAGGAAAGATCATTTCCTTCCTCGAGATTGAGGGGACGGAGGGAATCCTTATGTGAGCAATAAGGCGGGAGAAAAAGCCTTATCTAGACCGCTACGTGGGGATTTCTCAACTCCGTGAAATGGAAATGAATGTACGGAAGTTTGCTATAGTACCCCTTGCCAAGGACAAGAGGTCTCGACTGAAAGGAGAGAAAGCCCACCAAGAAAAGAAGACAAAGACAGAGAAGGCTGCTTATAAAAAGGGAGGAGGCCAGAGAAAGGACTATGCATTTTGGCCCCTCTTTTGAAAGAGAAAGGGGACGGGCAAGATGCCCCTTAACCATCAAAGTAGACCTTGACGAAAAGCCGGAGGGAGAAGAAGAGTGGAGGGACCTATATGATAGGCTCCGGAAAGAAGAGAAAGAGCGGAGCTCCTCGGAGCGGAGGGAGATAGAAGTCTCGATTCTGATTGGGCTAGCGGAAGAGCACGGCCTGAGGAGGACGAGGGTAGCTCAAGGAAGAGCAAGTTAGACCTGAAGGAGGCATTCCGCTCCGTAGTCCACACCCCTACATTCAAATCAAACCCGGGAGCCGTAGCCCTCCTTCCTCGGCTACCGACCATACAGAGAGAAGAGGGAAGAAAGGTTAGCTCTTCAGCTTCTATTTTCCCTCTTGATTCCCTTACCTCAGTCCGCCTCATATGTTGGTGTAGACTACTCCGCTCCATCCTTCCGCCTCGTTTTTGCAAAGATTTTCTCTGAAAGATTTTGGGTGATGAACATTGTCCTTTGTGCTAGGAAAGGGCTATCTCCGCGCCAATATAGGATATTCCGAAAGTGCGTATATACCGATTCGACGAGCTGACTTTTGAGTGGTCTTTGATCCCCCCTCCCAAACCGATCGCTATCCTTTTCTTGCTTTCTGAAAGTCGTCAATTGTGAGAGAATGCCTTGATATCAGGTATAGTTCGTAGGATGAAGTGGGATTCAGCCTTAGTGGATATAGCGTCTGTGCCGGGAATGCGGCTCGGGCGTAGTAGGTCCGGACGCCTAAGCATGAAGCAGCCTTCTCTGGTGGCGGCACTATACCGGAAGTATAGTATCTCTGAGGCTGGAAGTATATAGAAAAGGTAGTTAGCAGAGGTCAGTCTGTCTGGCCTTCCCTCGCGTAAAGGGCGACTTTGGCATCGGCTCTCTCTCCCCACGTAGCGGTAATTCCCGAGGCGAAAGCAGCTCTCTCTCAAATTCTTTGACCCGTCCTCCGGTTCAAAATCAAATCTTTCTTCTCTCAAACCTTTGTTCATTGACTCCTTCCTAGCTTGATTCTCCTTCGCACCTGTGAAGTCCCTTCTCAAACCTTTGTTCATTGATTATTTCTCCGTCAAAGAAAGGTCCAGGCGCAGGCGCAAAGAATATTGCGAGAAGGCCTATCTATCCATTAGAGAATTTGACTTTGGAGGCGGAATGAAATATGCGTGATTGAATATTGCGTGAGAAAGATTAGACTTGAAATTCCACTTTCACTTTCTTCCTTTATAGAAGCCATGACGGTAATCCTTTTCTGAATGTGAGGACACGCGGGCTTTTCATTTTGATAGATCCAGGATTTGACTACCCCATGAATTTTGAGAATAGCTTCTTTCGCAAATTCTTTGCGCCTCCACTCCTTTCTCCTATTCTTTCTTTGGTGGGACAGCCTGAGAGCAGAGTGAGGACCTTCTTTGAAATGGTCTTTTCTAGTTCAATATTCGCTTGCTTATTGCGCTCGATCTATATCCAGCCTAAAAAACTCGATTAAGCTCTTCTTCTTACACACAGAGAAGGTTTTAGCTCTCGTATTGCCGGTTTTCCACTGACTTCGTTCAGTTACATTGGGGCTCTACCCAACTCAACCTTGGTGATAAAGTTCAATATTCTTTTTTGGTGTGAAATGAGCAGATTCTAGGGTAGGAGGTCTTCTCGGTATGGAACCTACCTTTCCATAGTGATGGATTTCGTTTTGAGTTACCCGGCGCAGAATCATAAAGTTTCAATGAGTTAGGAACCTTGACTTTCAGCCTGACTTTGACCCAGCCGTAGGCTTTCTTCTCCCTAATTCATAAATTGAGTCTAGCGCAGAAAAAAAAGATGGTTTCGCTGATGGCGCAATCAGACCACAAGTTGCTTAGGTCAGCTCTTCCCCCGCTACGTGGCTTTCTTTGTCAGGAAAAAACTACCTTCTTTCCTCTTCTATTTGCCAAAGAGAGATAGAATCGAACTCAAAATCCAGGCTTCGAGCTGGTCTTCTAAAAGAATAAAGCAAAGCTACTGGTCACACATAGCCCCAAGCGGCAAGTGAAAGGCCGGAAAGAAGCTCTTGGGAATCGAATAGGAAGCTCATCCTTTTCTATTCTTAGATCGGACGGGGAAGAGTACCTTCTTGCTTTGAAACCTCTAGATGAGCGAGGTGGCAGAGAGCGGCAGGTACGGTATACGAATTTCGATTCTGTAGATGATCGCTAGCTATTGGATAGCTTTAAGGTACTCGGCTTTCTATTAGCTCGAATCTGAATAGAGAGAGAAGGAAGGGAGCCGGAATCCGCTTTTAGATGGTTGGAAGGCAGAAGGAATAGGATGATAGGAAGACTTTCATAGAGATCACATCACAGATGAATACGAGACTTCGGGTGGGCGATCTTAGCCTTCTGAATTAGCATTAGGACAGGGCTCCGCTAATACCCCAAAGATAAAGAGAGAATGAGAAACTGAATGAGAATGAAAAGGTGGGAGAAGATTCGAAAGGAGTCAAGTTAGAAGGAAGAAGACTAGTCGGAAAGAGAAAGGTTCTTTTCTTATCTTTTGAGATGATGTCCATTTGCAGCTACCCCTTAGTTCCGGTTAAACCACCGGTTGCGGGCGTGGCCATTCTTCTTTGAAGTCCCGGGTTTCAAATCCCTTGAAAGTCTTGACTTCTCGACCTCAGAAAAGTCTCCTTCAACTGGGGGAGCTCTCTCATGGGGTCCTCCCCACGGACTTCTTATCCTGCTCTTGGAACCAATCGTATTCATTCTTTATAAGCTCCATAAATTCAAGGTAGTGTGAGAGATCTTGACTGAGGGTTCTTTTCTCCTTAATATTCATGGCTTTTAATCCAGCAAGGGACCCCTTCGCCCTTGGTCCCTTTTCCTTAGGCCGGGCGTTCTAATGGATAGTCCGGAGGACTGATACATCGACTGAAATATCAGACTATGAAACTGATCCTGGAACTTAGAATGAATCGAAGAAGATCTAATAGCGGGCCTCTCTTTACGGTCAATCCTTTGAGGCTTCCGCACCCACTCAATCAGGTGTGGCGGACTCATTCTCTACCCTTCGGGCTAACTCCCAATCTTCTATAATCCCAAGGTGCAAAGAATATTGCGGAGTTCTTTCAGTTGAGATCAGAAGCGAGACTAGATCAAAGAAAGGAGAGGTTCTCATACGACTGAATAGAGAAAGCTGGATCCGCTGAGGCTGAATCGGCTGAAAGGGATAGGTTAGTAGCTCTCCCGTTTTAGTCAAGCAATTCTTTCTTCTCTTTTTTTCTAGATGTAGATTGAGACCTTCTTTGTTGACGAGGTCACATCCAGATCGTCAATAGTTCCAGTTCCGGTAGGGTGGTTATGGGCTTGATCCAGAGTCATCCGTATCGGAAGAGGTTATTCAATATGCTTTTCCAGAGGGAGAGTAGTATCCATAGACGAAGAGGAAGAGCTCTTAGCAGCCCGAGAAGCTAGGTAGCATCCGGTTCAAGGAGAGGTTAAGCTTGAGAAATCAGTCCTTCTCCTCCTCAAATCCCCCGCATATTGAATTCCGCCTTAAGAGTCTAGTCAATATTCTTTGAACCTCCGGACTGGTAGATTGGAGGATTAGAAAATGAGCTTATGCTTTGCATTAATTCTGACTGAAGAAATTTCTTAGTGTGCCCCTTGTATTTCCTTCTCCTGATGCTTGGTCGGGTAAGACAAAGAAAAGATTTTCCGGTACCAAATAGCAGGATTTTTTGTGGGTATCCTTAATTCTCTTATCTCTTGAACCTCTTCGTTCTCGATACAAAAAGGGACCACCTACGAATGAATAAGACGAGAGATGAAAATAGAATCTCAGTCCTCTTTATTCAAAATGAAAAGAAAGACAAAGTGTCCTTGCCAAGGAAAAGAAGAAAGCCCTTGCTTCGATTCCCGCTATCCGCCCAGAATGAGGATAATGGGTTAATCTTTGAAATTGAATAGGATCCGTATAGTTGACCGTGATAGTATAGTCCTTCTATCCTACCCCGAGGAATGATGACTCTGGATCCTACCTTGCTTCCGAAACATCTACAAAAGGCATTTCTTCCGAAACTGCACCTATTCGGCCGGGAGCTTCGGATCTTCCCTTGCTCCCTCTCCTCTAGTTCACCACCCCCCCGAGAAGGAGAGTTTTGCACTTTCTTTCTCTCTCTCCCTATCTATTCTATAGGATTTTGAGATCTGGATCGATGTAATGCCAGAGCGCCGATTAGGCTTTCTCACCTCTGCTGGACTCCCAAGCAAGTTATCTTATGAGCCGGTCACCGAAGCGTCCCCCTACCGCAGGAGAAGGACCCTCACCCACCGGTCTCTCTTCTTGGGTTTATCCATCCTAGACCGAAGAATGAACTTCCATCAAAGATGAACAATGAAAAAAATGAGCAAGCAATGCCGTCTTGTCTCCGTTCCGGAAGAAATGCCGCTAAAGGCAGGTCGAAGTTCTCAGCCTCGGGAGGTTCATTGGTCATATATGAGATTTCTGGGTAGGTGGGTACTGGGGGGTCCGGGCACCAATAGCAGTCCGAGCAGCTTCGCACCCGTAAACAGAGATAGAAAGAGAGAATGAAAGAGATCGATCATAGACCTAGTTCGACATGAAATTCAAGATCTCATGAAAGAAGAATGAAAGAATGATAGTTAGGATAGTCGGACCCCTATTTATTTATGGATGTTCATTGAGCGGAGGCGCAAAGATCGTGGATAAGTTCTTCCCGGTCCGTGGTAGTTTAATTAAGCGCCTCAACTGCGCCCCACTTTAGCCTTACAGTCGAGCCGTCAACTCCTCCTCCGCCTCTCCTTACTCAAATTGCATTGAGCCTTTCGCAAATTCTTTGCGCTCTGCTTTTATAGCTTTCATGAATCAATCAAGCCTAGGATATATTTCATTGCTCCTCCCTGATGGATAGTCCTTCGGACCTGTCTTATGGAACATCTGGACCCTTTATAATTGCATGGCACCTGTTCAAAGTCAATCAAAGAAAAGAAGCTCATTAACGATAATGAAAGAAGCTCAAAATTAATCTGCTAGATTGAAGAGCTAGATTTTTGACATCTTTGTGCTAGAGTGAATTCCCAGAAAAAGCTAGGTTTTGGGTATGGCTGGCAGCAACTTTTCATTCAAAATCTTGAATTTTTTCTCTATTATCGTTAAATAGAAAGATGAGAAAAAGGAAGAAAAAGAAGGAAAAAAGACGGGAAAACGCAATGAAAGAATCAAGCCTATCAAAGAAATTCACATTGTTTGATTATAGTTCTAGTTTCTGGTCCGGATAAAGAGAGGAGAAAGAAAGGTTGAAGCGCTACGTGGATCACTGACATCATCTTCTCATTCACGTCCAATTCAAATCATGAAAAGAAAAGAAAAGAAAAGAATGATCGAAGCCCTCAAGAAAAAAGAAGGAATTATCCAGGAGTGCAAGGAAAGAAATCCATATTAACCTAGGCAAGGAGCAAAGAATTTGCGAAGGACTGATTTATATCCATATTAGCTATTTCATAACCTTGAAGTCGAGTCTGATTTCTTTTATTGCCAGTCGCTTCGCTTCGCCCCTTCTCACTGCCTTTTATTCCTATACATGAAAAAGGCCTCAATGAACAAGGGGGCCTATCTACTAGGGAATAGTGAGAGCTTCCCCTTCTCTTTCTTCTATAATACCCTCTTCACTCAAGAAAGAACCTACGGTCGAAGCCCCTACTTACTTGCTTCTTCCCCTACTAATACGAAGAGAATAGACTCAGCCGGGAAAGCATATGATTCTTGTTCTAACCGATTCCGCAACTGGAACTCATGAAAAACCTCTCATCTTCCCTTTGAGTACTGATTCGTCCGACCCTTCACGGTCAATCTCTTAGTCTTTATCTGACCTCCGCACCGGGCACCCTACTCATAATAAGAGTTCTAGCTGACTGAAAGAACTGATCATGAAAGCATATGTCAGTCTATTGATAACCTTTCCCACTCGGGTAAGCCCTTTCTATCCTCTCCAACAAAGAAGCTTCGCTCCGCACCCTATTGATTCTTCTTACCACCTTGATGGAACTGACGAAAGAGAGAAAGATTACTATTCCGAGAACTCTTATGCTGCTGAGGAGCATAAAAGAGAAGCAAGAAGAAAAGCAAGCTTCTATTTTGATGGGTACGACTTCTAGTAAGATCATCGAAGCCCTATCCATGAATTTGGCGGGGAATAGTCATAGTCAAGGCCTTTGCGCGAACGACCACTAACCTGCTCGCCGTCCGAAGCCCTTATTTATTGAGGGATGGCTAGTCAACCTGTAATCAATCCCCCTATCAGCAACTCCACCAACTGAACCCTGAAATTCTTTCCCTTTAGGCTTTT
>NC_066868.1:345856-368578 GCF_025177605.1 Cucumis melo
TCCTGCTAATCCCGCATCTGAATCTATACCTATGTTTACTGAGCAGGGAAAGAAAAAAGCTCTTCCTTTCGAGGGGAGAAGAGAATGCCCACTATAAGATCGGGTCTCAAAAGTCTCTGCCGAATCCCCCATTGGTAGTCACGCATGGTTCTAACCCTCTTAGCACATAGTCAACCCTTCCAAAGTCTTTCCTTATTCACTGATTTGAGACTTTCAGTGGATAGTCCTGGTCCTACGTAGCTTAATAGGCTCCGCGGAGTCTGACTTATGTCTTTGAATCTGAAAATGTCCTCTTATTCTATTGATTATATTAGAAGAATGGAATTTTGATGCCTCTTCCGCGTAGTGGGAATCCTGAACTTTCTTTCACTTTATTTGAAAATAGTAAAGAGAGGTTCTCGTTTGCGCCGATCGATCAACGGATCTTTCATCCGCCACTAGGCCGCCTCCTAAGATCAAGCCCTTGTTCATTGAGTTGACGCATTGAAAGGAGAAGTTAGCATATGCTTTCATATTTGGACATTGACCTCTTCCACTCCGACTAAGTCTTCCTATTCCTCAACCGAGAGAGATTGCCCGACTGCCTCCCCAACCTCTTTCCACTCGTCCCGTCCGGTATCGCTTTCTATTGAAGTTAGACGGCTACTATCCGATCGATCTCTCAACTAATCCGAATAAGATATGATAACCTATAGAAAAGATAGGGTCATTCAAGGAAGATTTGTCTCATTGAACTCTCATATTAGATTGAGCCTTCTTCATTGATCTTTCGCTGACTCATTCAACCTATTCCTCTTTCTCTTACCTAGCTTCTGAAACTCCAAGATCTCATCCTCACACACTCCTTATTCATTATAATAAGTATGATAACCGAGTCAGGAGCTTTCCAGTCGTTAGATACCCCCCGCACCCTGTCTTTATCTTACCCTGCCCCTATCGGGACGGATGAGTCTTCCCCCCTATCTGAATGTCCCCTTGCGGAAACTGAGAATGAAAGACAGAATGTGCACAGGCGCACGAAACTCATGGAGATGGGAGAGTCTTTACTATCTCATTCCCTTTCTTCCTGGGCGGCTATCGACTGAGTAGGACTAGGACTGTTCCGAGACTCCTTTCTTATGAATAAGGGGATAGATATGATAACCTCGGCCGCATGCGCATCCTATCAGACTGAGGCTTCCGCAACTAATAAGAAGAAGACATCCGTCGGATAGCTGGTACTCTCGAGCTAGGGTTCAAGTGAGAAAGATCGGACTGAGTAGTCTTCCTCTTCCCCGGTCGATGGGGTGGAGACCCAAAACGGGGGAGCTGAGTCTGATGAAAGAGAGAATACTCACGGAAAGATAAGCAAGATCTACTTCTCTACTCTGATGAAAGAGAGAATACCCCTCCCTCTTATTCAATGGCCCGTGGAGCAGCTCCGATACTGGTACTGGAGAGGTCGATCCTATGGGATAAGCTAATTGCCGAATTCTTATTGGTCGAGAGCCTCTCATTACTTCAATTGGCATTCTATCACGAGTCCATCTAGGATTCCATTTGACAGGTTTAGCATTCCTTTAGTCCTGGTCGAGTGAGGAGAGTCCTTTTAGTTAGTACGGGGCTTTGAAGGCGTAGAAGGAGTCTGATCTTTTCTGACTGAACTTCTGAGATTTGCCTTGGGAAAGCAGTATTGATCATCAGAGTAGATATGAAAAGAGAATAATTGCTTGTCCGAACCTCGGGGCTTTCTTCCTGATCGTCTTTTGAACCTCTTGGGAAGGTCTAAGCCGTGGGCTACTCTATTTCAATAGAATATCTCTTTTCATTCTCATCCGAGATGAGAACTCCACCTATTCAAGATCTCATACTCACTGCCGATAATAGTACTTCAGATCTCTACCCTCTCCGTCTCGGTGAATTAGATCGACCCTCTTTCAGTATTGGGATAGCTGCTTCGCCCCGGACCCTTTCTTCCTCAACGGATAAGACTGCTCCGAAGCTAGCTTCGGACTTCGTCCTACCCGCGCTGACTCTGAATCTCATAGGAAGAAAGATGCTTCGGCAAAGGACGACCTCTGAACCGCGTAGTCGGCTTCTTGATGTGAATGAATGTGAGTTAAGGGAATGATGCTCGAGGGGGTTTGCTTTGACTCCAAATCATGTGAAAAAAATGGGGTTTGAATGCAATTCCCACCTAGCTGGCCCTAGGCCGGGAGCACTCTACTCTTTTTGCTTTCACTATTAGTTCAATCCTGCTAACTTTTAGCCGAGAAGGAGCATTCTTTATTCTTAGAGAAGGCTTTCTTATAGCAGACGAAGGAGTCTGACCTTGATTCTTTTCTGATTATAGGAGAGCCCTCCTTCCTTCCTATCTATTTCTTGTCTAAGAATATGAGATAGGAGAGAAGAACTAGTACATTGAATGCGAAAAATCCCGGGTTTGATCCCATGAATAAGAAGAAAGAAAGAGGAATGATCATTCAAATTGCAGTCAGTCCTCAGTCATCCCGTGAGATCTTTCAGAAGAAAGCAAAGCTAGAAAAAAAATAGGCTAAAAAAATAGGAATCGGAAGCAAGGCGGGCGAAAGGGAAAATCTGATAATGCTCTTCACACTCAAGTGTGCAGTTCACTCTCTTTCTCTGATTCAAAAGCCTTGTTCATTGATTCATACTGAGTTGAGAGTGCAAATCTCATTTCATCATCCATTGAAATTGAAGAAGAAAGATCAAGCTATCACGCGGAGGGAAGAGAGAGAATCAAGCTAGGAAGACTGAGGGTGATAGCTAGGGAGGGCTAGAGATCTCCTGGAAAGGTTAGAGGCCGCTCCACCTACAGTATCCGGGCGGAGCTAGAACTCAGAATCTCGAAGCTAGACCAGGTCAAAGAATTTGAGAAAGTACTATGATCAAAGGTCACATCAAGGTAACTGAACTCTGAATATAGGTCCGGGTCGGCGAAGAAGGGGAATTAGATCTATCAGAAAGAAAAAAGCTCTTTCCCTTTCATAAGTAGAAAAAGAATCCGAAGCCTATTTTGCTGAGTATCCTTTTCCTTGACCGTCTTGGGAATTTGAGGAACCGTATAGCATAGGAATACTCGGAATTAGGTTTGAATCACTATATTAGTTGAGTCAGAGTCCTTGGGCCCTCGTCTATGAGATCTTTCCTGAATAAGAAGTCATAAGTCTCAGTTGAATTCGATCTCTCTCTTGGAGTAATGTGGTCAAATCTCCTAAGTTGATCTTAAGATTCAAGCTCAGATTCCTCTCGATAGTACTCCTTGATCCAAACCAATAAGAAAGCACTTTAGTGACTACCGGAATGGAATCAGACTAGTAGGAAGACTTCCAGGGCTTGGAATGATTACTTGAGCCGGTAAATTAGCACTTCCATTCACTCACAGAAGAAGAAAATCTCCCTCCTCTCTTTTTTATGGGATAGACTGCTACTCTCCCGCTTACACTCCTTCATCTTATGCGGTAGAAGGGACTGAGTATCGTAGGAGAAGGCTTGAAGACAAGATTGTGCGGAGGTTCAGAGCGAAAGCGGCTCGACTGAAAGGTTCAGAGCGAAAGCGGCTCGACTGAAAGGAGAGGGGAGTCTGAATTCACGGAGATCCGTCCGAGTAGTTTGAAAGCAATCTACCTTTAGCTAATAGCCTCATTAGTTCTCCCTAATACTGATTAGTTGGTCGAGCACCTTGTCCCCTATTCCTTCGATCTCCACTGGGACTTCCTTTATCAGACATTCCATTCTACCGGGCCTCACTGCGAACCCAAAAGGCCTTAACCAGTAGTGATGGATAGATAGAAATCCTTCCCTCCCGGGTTAGGCGGACGTCAGGAGTTTCCCGCTCTACTCAGGTTCTCATTCAGCTTTCCAGAAAGAATGGTACTTCCCCTTACCTATGGAGATTGGAAATGGTCCTCCTATCTGGGAAGGGACTTGCCCTTTGAATAATGCAACCCGGCTTCCAACTAGCCTACTATCAGATGTGATTTATGAGATTCAGAGATGAGAGTGAAGACCACTAAGCAAGAAAGAAGACCTTTTAGAATCCGAGGAGATAGACTAGGACCTTCTCGGTCTGTGCCCACCATCTCATTACGGACCTGAGACTGGATGCCAATGGCTCAGAGAATTCTTCTTTGATAATGAGAATATTCAATCTCTCAAGACCTCCTTCTTCCTCTTTCCTAGGCCCACTCACTCCCACGCCCACGTAGCGAGAATCCAATAAGGAAGCTTAGAATATGCAAGACTGGGGCGGTGCTCAGCTCTGCTTTTTCCCGAGAGAGGATCCCCTGGACTGGAAAGGATAGGTATTCAGTTCCCTAGTATTTTGATGATAAATAGAGAGATTGATTCATAGAATAAATAAGAATGAGAGAAGAAGGAATGGACTTTTGCGTAGATAGAGAGAAAGAATGAAACTACCACGGACCGCTTTGAATTGGACGTGAATTCTCTGCTTCTTCTGCAGATGAATGAAAGAGGCAGGGGTCCTTCTAGCTTAATGTGGGCCGACTAGCCCTCTTCGGTTACGCTTCCACAAAGACTTCTATACTTTTTCAACTGAATCAGCGTATTAAGGTTTTAGAAAGACTTGAAAAAAGAAAGATACAATCAAAAGAAAAAACGAAGAAATGACTCACAGACACCGCGGCTGAGTACCGACGCATTGGCCTGGCCGTATTCGCCCAGCTCCCTCCCTCCTAATCCGCTACGGCAAGAGGAACTGCGACTCGTCCGACCGCTGCGCCAATTCTTCTTTTCATGGGTTTCAGCGGGCAATGAAATCACGCCAAATCTCTCTCCCTCTAGGTCTCGCTCCTCTCCCGTAGGTCTCAATATTCTTTGAACCTTCGCACCCTTCTTAATGCTTTCTCAATCCTTTCCAAAACAAAGATAGGAAGTCCTTTCGATCATTCTTCCCTTTGTTCACTGAGTCCTTCCTAGCTTTATGCTTCGTCCTTGACTTTATTCGCAAATTCTTTGCTCCTTGTTCGCCGCTGGGAATCTTTGCTTTCTTCCTTCCTTTCTTATTCTCTTATATCAAGTCTGAGATCAATGATTATTCTTTGAACCTTGTTCATTTCATTTTTGGAGTCCTTCTGCTGGCGTGGATCACTAACATCATCTTCTCATGAACCTCAAATTCAAAGAAAGAAAAGAAAAGAATTTGCGAATAAATTCACGAACTGATCGATTTTCATTATCAGTTGCAGTCCCGCTAGATCGCTTTCATTCTCAGGAGAGGAGGAGAAAGCCCGAAGAGTCAAGAAGGGAGTGCCAGGCAAGACTGGAAAGAGCTCCCTCTTCATATGCTAACTTCTTAGAAAAGACCTTCTTTTGCCTTCAACTCGGTTGTCTTAGCGTGCAAAGTAGATTCTTGGGATTGAGCGTCAGAATTTGCTTTCTCGTTTTTGACTAAAAAAGACAGGGATTGCGGGGAAGGTATCTCTTTCGTGATCCGGATCGGAACTATGGGACTCTGATCGGAAGAAAGCTGCTTCTTTCCCAAGCTGCAGCTTCGCTCTAAATCCGACTATAAGTCAGGTCTCGCCTTCGGCAACAATGAGAACTGAAAGACAAGATTCATGGTAGTAGTTTAGGTACGCACGAAAGGCAGGTCGAACTGCGGACTCAGCCTAAAGGCGAAGAGCATTCCGAAACCTAGGCTTGATCTTTCTTCCTTTAGAACCTACTATTTGGATTCCAAAAACAAGGGCTCGTAGATAAATTCAGGTGCGAAGCAGCTCGACTAAGAAGGAGTCAATGAAGAAGGACATATGAATCTGAATCAATATCAATGAGACCACTCAAAAAGAAACTTCAGCATTACTAGTGAGTTCAATGGAATGATCAGACTCCGTCTCTCTTCTTTATGGGGGTCTGATGTCTTTATTATACATTCTTGATTATACATAATGGCTCTTTGAGCAAGTGGAAAGTCTCTCTTTCTTCAAGTCTACCATCGGTTTGTACTCAGCTATATCTGTACATGGGGAATCTTTTCTTTCATATATTCTTCAATGTGTCTCGCTTCCTATTCAACTGCGTGGAAGACTAACTTCCCACTCACTCAAGATATCATACTCACCGAATGAAACTCCTTTCTTCCTCTCCTGATACAACTCTTTCGAGCTTCTGATCTCAACTTATACAACTACTAAAGTCAATTCCATCTCGCCTCGTAGAGTCCCAGACGATGGGAATGCGGAAATGAGTCTCACACCCGGGGGTCTTAGAAGGGGGCTCATGCCTTCTCATCATAGCGTCCCTTTGACGGACGAGCCCCTACTATCTTGCTTGGGGGACCATCCGCGGCTCTACAAGAGCGCTTTGGACCACAGCTCCTTTCTATGGTATGGGATCAAATCTGACTAGAAAAGAGATTCCGAGGAAAGAAAATAATAGACAAAGAACTTGAAAGAGAGGTTATGCGCAACTCCTTTTCGAGGGCTATAGCAACTATATGACCGAAGAGATACGCAACTCTAGTCTTTGACCCCCCGGTCACGAGCTGACCCATCTCTTTGAAAGAGAAAGTGTAGAGGCGAGATGGAATTGACTGAAGAGGAGCGAAAGCGGCTCGACTGAAAGGTTCAGAGCCGAAAGCGGCTCGACTCCCACGGGGCGGTTCAGAGCGAAAGCGGCTCGACTGAGGTTAGGAAGGAGAGGACCGAAAGCGGCTCGCCGACGATAGGGGGAGAGGACCGAAAGCGGCTCGCCGACGATAGGGGGAGAGGACCGAGACTGTCAGAGAGGTTCAAAGAATGATCGAAGCATCTCTTTTCTTATTAGTTTCGGGGACCAAGAGCAAACTCATCCCTTTTCGGAGGGGAGGAGGTAAAGGAGGGAGCGGAGGCATCAAAATGCAATTCCATTTATTCCATTTCATTGTAGTTGGGATCCCATCAAATCCTCCATTTTCCTGTATTTTAGGTCAGATAGAAGAAAGATATTCCATGATCAGACCAGTCCGGAGGGACGGGTTAGTGGATAAACAAGGGTCAAGACCACCGTAGGAGGCTCCGTAGGAGGAGAATGACCTCAAAGATCCTAAGGGCTCAAAGAATGTGAAAAGGACTGAGGGCTCGAAATGAAAGACGTTCGGAACTTGATTGGGAGGTCAAAAAAGAAGAAAGAGCTGAGGGCGCTCAACTAGCCCAATCAGAGTCCGTATCCCTACCTGTCTTGGTCGCTTGCAGGGAGCCCACTCCTAGGTTCTTGAAGGCTTATTTCGACCCATAGAAAAGTTCAGAAGATGTCTACAATTGAGCCAGAGAGGTTGGGCAATAAGAAAAATGCCTAGGGTGCCCTTGTCGAGTTAGCTTGTTCTCCGGAACGATTGAAATGCAATTCAATATATGTGAGCCCTTTTATATAGATTATAGGCGCGAGATCTAGCTCGAAGCACGGATCGAGCGGACGTCTGGGGATGGCTAGGAACCCACTGTAGAAAGGGGGATCATACATTCCCCTAGCAAGAGCCTCGGAGGCGTAGAAGTCGTCTTCTTTGCGCTTGCACGAGTATTCGCTTCGCTTCTTTCTCTTTCTTTATGGATCTTCATCGATCAGTCTCATTGATAAGGACATATGAACTTTTCTTTGAGCCCGTAGTTAGGATCGATGGAATTCAGTCTTCAGGAGTCCAATGAAAAGAGAGAAGAGGAAAGCGGGGAGTCCGCCGTCGATGTCGATCTTTCTCTTTTTCTTGCCTGGGGAAGGTCTCGTTCGGAGGCCGTGAGCTACCTCCGCTGTATACCACAAGAAAGTAGCTCCTATCTGGGGCTTATGCACTCCACGACTTTCTTATGTTATGGGGTCTCAAAGACTGAATTTAGCTGCTAGTTCAAAAGCCCTTTCTGCGAGATCCGATCGAAGAACTAAAGCTAGAGCTGAAACTATCTGAATCATATAGATGAGATTACTGCCCTTGTTCATTGATCTCAATAAGAACTTTTTTAGTGGAATTCAGTCCAGGTGACTGATTTTGATCCATAAACAAGGGCTCGCATTAAGCTACTCCGGAGGACTTGTGAGGTTCAAAGAAGATTGAAGAATAAAGTCAAAGAATTTGAGAAAAGACTCTTATAATCATTCAAACCATTTTATGATAGTCAAAAACTATGTCAAAGATTAGTATTCGGACGGCTGGGTTTCCATAAACTTTGAGAGGTGGAGAAGTGGAGCTTTGCATTAGCTTAAGATACGCTTCTCGTAGAACTTCTAATACCTTCTCCCAAAACAAGGAGAACAAAGCCACGAGTTTACAAGGTGCGATAAGCTGCTCGACCTAAACTAAAGGGTGCTGTAGAAGAAGGAAGCTGCTAACCCAGATTGACCTTCAGTCAGTAGGAGGGGAGTCAGATTGAGTTCTTTCGGCAGTGGCCGTTGTTGCGGTTTCAAGGGAAGTAGACACACTGGAAAAGTCGCCTCATCCCTTGTTGAAGAAAAAGCAGTAGCTTTACTTGAGGAAGAAAGGTAACTGAAGTACTCAAAGTGGAATCAATCTCCGTCCGTCTATCCTTAGTTGTGGAAGTCATATCTATCCCCGGATCTCCATCGGTATCGATAGATAGGGGCAGAGTCATCCGTCTCCAGCGGGCTTAGACCTCAAGCCTCATCTGTGCTAGGGCATTTCCTTAGATCGGCTGAGAACTCAATTCACTTTTTTTTCTAAGAGTTAGATTTAGCAGTCTCAGAAAGATTATCAGCTAGGAAGTAGAAGGCAAATAGCATTTAGGCCCGTAATGTTCAAGGCTCAAACAAAGGCTCTTTTCCCGTAATAGAAAGACCAATAGGTTCGGGTGCGGCTGTGTAACTGGAAGCTCGACCTGATCGGTTATCATATGCGCTCTCCCTGAAAGCAGTCTATTAGAATACGACAGAAGGTTAACAAAAAGAATTCCGAAGTCAGAGTCCGCTCTTGAAGCAGAGCAAGTGGCTGAATCATAAGATAAGTGGAAGATTGAGAGGTAGGTTCATTCTCTTTCTTCAGTTGCAGCAGTAGTTCTTTCAGTAGCCCTCGCTTTAGTTGCTGCCGCTGAAGTCAGCTCTTTCATTCTTCAAGGTAATTCAGTAAGAAGCTGCAACCCCACCTCTTTCAGTTTCCGTTGAAGCTTAGTTGGGAGCTGAGTCAAGCGCTCACTCTGATTCTTGATCGGAGGTAACTAAGGCAGAAAGTATGGTCTCAGTTTCATCATCTGAGGCAGAAGTTCAGGATCGATCACGAAGCATAACATCCTGAGTCAGCTCGACCGGTCCGGAGGGAAGAACTCGACTCCCAGTTCGAAGAAAGTCGACTGATAAGGAGTCAATGAAGAAGGGCGTAGCTTATGTAAAGGTTCTGTGCAGGAGCGAAGGTACTCGTAGAAAAAAATATAGGAGAGGAGCGAAGCCACTCGACTGAGGTTAGGAAGGAGAGGAGCGAAGGTACTCTACGTTTCAAATATAGGAGAGGAGCGAAGCCACTCGACTGAGGTT
The DNA here is from genome assembly GCF_025177605.1 of Cucumis melo. Classification (NCBI taxonomy): domain Eukaryota; kingdom Viridiplantae; phylum Streptophyta; class Magnoliopsida; order Cucurbitales; family Cucurbitaceae; genus Cucumis; species Cucumis melo. The sequence goes on from NC_066868.1 coordinate 355,331, forward strand.
AGGAAGGTTCAGAGCGAAGGTACTCGACTGATAAGGAGAGGAGCCCGACGATTATCAGAATGGAAGAGGTCCGGAGGTTCAAAGAATATTGACGGAGGACCTGTAAATCATAAACTCTTGAATGAGTCAGATCAAAAGGAAGACTTCCAGGTCGTATGATAAGAAGAGTCACCATTCACCCCGGTATGATCTCTTGAGCGAGAACTGTATGAGCGGGGGAAGCGAGACCTTTCATGAGTAACTTCCAGAGAGAATGAGCGAAGCAGTTCGACTGACTTTTAGAAGGAGAGGGAATGAATGAATATGCCGCCCCCCTCTTCTTTAGTGGGTTCGGAAGCTACACTTTTGGAGTTCCAGAGACTACTTGACCTATAAAGGGAAGATCCTCAGCTGCGAGACGCCCACTCCTAGGTTAGGCACCGGTCCGTGCTAGCTTAATTGTTGTGTGAGGGCATAAAAAAGGGTTTAGTTACATAGGCACATAGCGACCTATGAGATGAGGCTTTCGGTGCGGCCGAGTCCCTAGTTAGTTCGACTTTCCTATTTCAGTAGTTAGACAGTCTGATATCATTCACGATATTTGCTAGCTTATCGACTACTTTCTCAAGAACTAAAAGAACGACTTCCCGGGGTACTGCAAGAACGTCTGCCACTGACTCTTCCTTTTAAAGAGCAGCTTCACTTCCACCACTACGGCAAGAACCATCGGTCTTTCCTTTACCGAGGGGTCACTTCTTTCCTTTCCATTATGGACACCAAGCTTCTTCGACTCCACAACGGGCGGCTTGCTTGGCTTCCTTCCTCTGTAGACGGAAAGAGCCCGTGGCTTTCTAAGCGTCTTAGTTTTCCTCCCTCTTCTATGATGACCGTGATTGAGTGATTTACCCTTCTCTTTCATTCAGTCTCGCGCCTCTCCTTGAACTTCTGACTCTTACCTCTAGAAATGTAATACTATGGCTGAGACAGGTCCGAAGGACTGATTTATTCCACTCAAGTCGGAGCTGCTTCGCATCCTCTTTCTCTCTCGCTTTCCCCTACCCCTATTCCTGTCCTGGAAAGAGCCCGATCCGAAAATCATTCTTCGTGAGGCGCTGTAGATTCTCTTGGTTCTGTCTCATGATCGATCCTCTATGGGATTAGTCCAGAAAAACTTGGAATTCCTTATGTGAGAACACAAGCTTACAAAGCAACCTCTGAGATCGGAAACCGCTACTTTTTCTGGAAATTACTATGGCGTCAAGACCTGCGCGAGGAGAAATAAGGCTTCGGTCGAGCTTACTAAGTCAGACTTTCCTTTTCATACTTCTTTTCTTCTACAGAGCTGACTCGGACCTTTCCACGAGGTCGTACGGATGCCTTCTGACTCCGGACTCCGAGATGTCGAGGAAATTACAGACTATGGCGTCAACACCTATGGAAAGAAGACAAATAAGAAGAAGAGATCGGAACAAGAAAATGAGTCAGTAGGCGTAGTAGGCGTAGTAGGCTGAATGAATATGAGTTTCAGAGAAGAAGAAGACGATTCTCCAGACGATTCGTCCGTAGTCCATTTGCTTCTTCTTGTCTTATATATAATATAAATGCGCTTCGCTCCGCGCCTTGCCTCCAGTGGTCTTATCGTCTTATCTTTCTTTATGCAATTACTTGAGAAATTCATCAAATCAGTACCGAAAATCCCAGTTGAGTCACTTTTGCCTATAGCTGTATTAATGCTTTATCAAGACTTTCGAAAACAAAGATAGAGCAAGAACTAAAATCAGCCTGAATCTATTTACATATATCAAAAAAAAAGTCACGAAAGTCTCATTTTTCAAGAAAAAAGTAGTTTCAATTTCAAACTAGGTCTTTCCTTTCGGTTCTGCTTTGCTTAAGACATTCATTCATTTAAGTAGGTGAAGTAGGTCTAAAACCTTTTAGTAGGTTTCCATACATTTCTTTTTTCTAATCTTTCTAAAACATTAATATAGGTAAGGACTCTAAAAGGAGCCTACGGCAACTCCTCATATTAGATTGAGCCTTCGGTCTTAACGATTTCTCAAGATTATCCAAAAGAAATGTATCGGTCCGAAGAGTGGGTCGGCCGATACTACAATACAAGAGTGAGAGTCTCTCCTTTTAACCTCTTGTTATTTGATGTGGCTTTCGTCGCATATCCGCCGTTTAGATAGCTTGAGCTAATAAAAGGATGGTTTTCCTCCTACCTATCGGCCGATTTGCGCTGCGCATATCCGCCTCATTCAAAGAAAAAGATATGATAAAGAAAAGTCAAAGAAAAGGAAAAGGCCGGCTCCAGCCTTAGTCCTTCCTTTGCTTTGGAACTCCTTCTTTCTTTCCTGCCTCAATCTAGTCCTTCCTTTGCTTCGGAACTCCATATCATACTAAATGCTGAAAGCCTTCTTTCCAAAAGTGCCTTCCGGAACTGCTTGTCATACTAAGCATCATCTTGATGGGGATGACCCACAAGAAGGCGGGTGCCTTTCTTGTTTACCTTTATTATTTCTTTTCTGTCAAATAATGCCAGCTTGGCTTTAAGGTTCGCCAGAACTCTTCTTTCTTCTTTGATTTCTTCCTTTTCTTTTGGAAGATGAAAAGAAGAAAGATTCGAGCGCCCTTTCGCTCGTGTCTCAGCCATAGTCTGTAATCTCTGGTAATCCCAGCCTTCACCCTTTATCCTCCAATGTGGATGGGCCTCTGGAGGCTCCTTCAGCCATTGGGGCGCAGGCTCCTTCTTTGGAACTGGAATTCAGGACAGTTCAAGTAGATTCATGTGCAACTTATCCAAGTCGTTTTCGGCGATTTGGAGAGTCCGGAGGTCTTGACGCCTCCCCTATTAGCCCTTTTTAGGTTTAGGTCGTCTTTCTGAGAAGGATTTCTAATCCTGGCCTGTTGCCAACTAAGATTTGGCAAAGCCCATAAATCCTCAGGGCACTCTTAGTGCTGATTCTATCTTGCGGCTTCAAGTAGATCTCATTCATTTGCAAGAAATTCTTATTAATGGGTCGCCACCCCTGGGCATCGAAGATCCCCTTATCTCTATGCGAGACCCCCACGGAGCGGTACGAATCAGTCTCTCCTCGACAATCTCGTGTAGATGGGAAAGGAATTGTAGGGGTATTATCCTCTCGGCCCAGGGTCCGGTCTTCTTAAAAAGGTAGGGCAACTCCTTGCTTATGAGAGTGATGGCAACATTCTTTTCTTTTAGAAAAACCTTTTCGTACTTGGCATCGAGCCTGCCGTCCAAGAGTTTCAGAAGATGACCCACGTCAATATTCTTTGAACCTGGCTTTTCCTCAGAAAGACTTTTTTCTGCGGAGTGGTCCTGAAACTCGTCCAATACCCAAAGGTCGAAGAAGTCGTTGGCGCCTGAATAGTCTGACGGAAGATAGAAAGTATGGCGTCAACACCCCCGTGGTATAGACTTTGATGGCCTTCTCCAGCATGGTTATAAAGAGTGTCTTCTGGGTACTGGGCTCCCCGTAGATGTAGATAAAGACTGGTCTCGAAATGTAATACTATGGCGTCAACACCCACTACGCGGTTTACGGCGAGCCAATCGATAAAGAAAGATTTTGCGCTCCGTAGGAGTTGAGAGAAGACTAAGACGGAAAAGGAGGCTCAAAGAATGATCGAAGAAAGGACTGAATTATCATATTTGAAGGAGCGAAGGTACTCGTAGTTTCAGATATAGGTTCAGAGCGAAGCAGAATCAAGCTACGAAGGAGAGGAGTTGACCTACTCTCCGGGATCAAAAAGCTTTCTTCATCCCTCTTTTGCTCTTCAATCAAGCTCCTAGTCAGATCCGAACTCTCATAGTTGTGAGCTAAACTCAGAGTACAAAGAGACTATCTTAGAGTCAGCAAGCAAGGGCTAGAAGGAGAGGAGCGAAAGCGGCTCGACTGTAAGGAGAGGACCGCTACAGTGATCCATTTGCAACCTTCCCCTTGTTCATTGAGGCGGTAAAGAAGATAGGTTCAAACCCCCCTTATTAGGGATTAGATAAGAGATCTCCTCCGGCTCCATGCCATGTATTACATAGCGTATAGCAAAGCCCATGCTTACTCCACTCCGTCTCATCTGGTCCAACTCCATGTGCTATATAAGTCAAATAGGAGGGTCTGAGATCGAGTAGACCTCCTAATCCTGCCAATGCCGGCTCTGGCTCCTGAACATCTACCACGGGAGGGCTCATCATCGTGCTCTCCTCTAGCTCATCTGGTGAAAGCCCACTACGCGGTACTCTACGTATAAGTAGAGTGATATTTGTCTGAAAGAGGCTCCTCTTCACTGGTCCTCCTGACCTGAGCTCCCACTAACGAAGAAAGGTTCTCTATCTTTTCATCCCGGCTCTCTCAGATTTGCTTAGTCTCGGGATTCCTTTTCTGTACAAGGAAGAAAAGACGACAAATTGAGAAGTGAGTATGGCCTCTTTCTTGCGTCTACCAATTGCTTTTGCAAAATTCAGTTCAGAATGAATGCTGTCTTAGTTCGTAGCAAGAAAACGGAAATGAAAGAATAGTCTCAACGATCATTGATCATTGATGGAATTTCTGCAGAATGGTCATTTGACCCCCTCCTCTTGACGTAGAAGTCGATTTGCGCTCCTTAACATAGGCTTTCCTGGAGAGACTTTCTTTTCTTTCATGTTCCCGGTCCCACTACGCGCTTCCACCGCCTCAATGAACAAAGGTTCTTCTGGGCCTGAGTTCCCCTTCTCTAGATCCGATGATGGTGGGCAGTTTCTACCTTTGCCTTTCATCTCTCGTATCCATTTCTCCTCGTTCATGTGGAAGACTGACATCATCTTCTCATTAAGAAAAGAAAGAATGAAATTTCGCGCTGAATTCATGAAATTCATTCTCTATAACTCTCAAAGAAATGAGATTCAGAAGACAATTTTTTCTAGGGTTGGATGAGTTCGTTCTCCGAAAAGAAAAAGGTATACCACCGGTCCGAAGGACTGTCCATATTAACCTGTGGAATTCCGCCGGAACATGGGAATCGAGTCATGGAGTCTCGCTCGCATAGCTCTTGGTGGGGCTATGAAAAAAGTACGATCACGTACGGATTGAAGTAGAGTACTCGGCGTCTTGCCCAAATTCCCCATGAAATTCGAACTTCTGACATCAAATACACCAAGATAGATCAATTTAAGCCATACCTTCTTTTCAAGGATGAGAATGAATTCCCTTTTTCCCCTCCTTTTGACTTCTCCTTCGTAGCGGTTGAATGAGAGGAATGAAGCGGTCCGAAGGGTCTCATTAGATAAGGACACTAAAAGGAGTCCAGAGGACGGTCGTCCGAACCCTTGTTTATCCACAGGTCTCATTAGATAAGGACACTTTATTCAATGATCTTTGAGCCTTTGTTTTTCCTTCTACGTCTGAAATCTACCATATGAACTTCTTCTTCTTCTCTTTTTCTATTTGTCTGGAAAGAGGGCTATAAAGAATCTCATTCCTTCCTCCTCCCCTGTTTCCGAGATCGATATAGCCCTAAAGAAACCTAGCAGTTAGAGTCGCATTTCCGGGCTAATATTCCACTTCATCCCCGATTCAAATTCTTCTCTCATTCTTCTCACCTCGCCTTTCAGTCGAGCCTTCTTCATTGAGGCGGCGGTGTGGGCCCCTGCTCGCTTTGGTTCTCCTTCTGTGGTGACCAAGAAGCAAGAGCTTGAGCTCAAGCAGCCATTGAGATTTTGTGGTGACCAATCGGGATGGAGATTCCGGTCCGGTGTAGGGGACACCTTCTTCATGATCTAGGTAGGGGTCCAATGTAGCCCGCGCTAAGCTGCTGAGCTCCGCACCCTATAGGGAAAGCTGCATCCACCGCGCCCTACCTCTCTCAGTCTGCCGATTTCTCTTCCCAACTCATAGGAGAAGTCTTCCTCAACCTATAAAGAGTCCCTCTCAGCCGCAAGCGAGAAGTCTGACTCAGTCTGCTCCCTAGCTGGAGATGGATGTTCCAAGTCTGCCTCTCAGCCCAAGCGGAAAGATCAGATTACTCGGCCGATACGATGAGGCATCCTCAGCAATCGACAGCAGACTCTGCTTCTTCAACTGCCGGAGCTACTTCCTCCTCCGACTCCGCAGCTACGGCTCCAACCCCTTGATCTTCCCCGACCGCCTCAATGAAGAAGGTTGAATTCAGAGATCATGAAAGAAAGAAGAGAAGGACAACTCTTAATCAGAATCGGAAAGATCGAATTCTTCATCTCATTCAGAGAGAAATCAACTGACTTTCTTTTTCTCAAATTCTGATCGCCTCTTTCTTCTTTTGAATACGAAGTTTGAATGCTCCAGGAATGAAATGGCTTTCCCGATTCCAAACCTCAAATAAATACTCAAGCCTAGCCTGAATGAACAAGGGCTACTTCTAGTTCTTCCACAACTCAATCTACTGCTTTTTCTGAAAGGGGTGCCCAAGGATAATTGGAATCTTTCTTCAAATCATAGAAAGGAATGAAAGAAGTTGATATTGACAAGTAATAAGTAGTGCGAAAGAAAGCCTAGGAAGAAAAAGAAATAACTACCGCGGACCGACTTAAGATAAGAGGTCTTCCTTACTAATAATGCTGAAGGTTCCGGAGGACCTCTGAATTCCGATAATCGATTGGCTGACGAAAGGCTTTCCCAACCTAGACATTCTAACTCAAAGTCCTGCCTACTTCTAGGCTGAGGGTAGTCCTCGACAACCTTCTTCTTTTACTGGCTTGGGAAAAAGAAAAACTGAGCATTTACCATAAAAAGAAAGGGATTCCTTACCACTGGCAGAGAGAAGGAAGGACAAGAGCAAGCCTTGGTGATACTGATCCGGCATCTTGACTTGGAAATCCTTTTTTTGATTTGAGGCTTGGACATTGTATGGAATTTAGAAAGAGGAAGGTTAAGGCGAATGGTGTACTGATCAGGGCTCAAGAAAGTCTCCTGCCTCAGACGTGGATGTAGATGTAGACGTAGATCATCCTCTTGGCTAAGAAGAAAGATCGAGACTTATGGACTCTATCTCTTTTGAGAACTTCCCAACTCCTACTGACTTAGATGATTTATAGACTGACCTCTATTCTATCATAGTTTCCCGGTGCTTGCCCCTACCTATTCTTTCCCTTTTCAGGCTCTCAATCAGATGCAGGACGAAGATCAATGCCCGGCCTAGGCTCTCCAAAGACCTCGGGTGTCCTCTGGTTAGGGAATGTCTTCTTCTGCTGGTTTAGGACGAAAAAAGATCCCGGCCTCAAAAGGAAAGGCAGATCTCTCAGATCGAAGAGCAAGTCCTTCTATCAAATCAGTGGAATATCAGAGTCCTCCGGACCGCTCCTACTCCGTCTGATTCCATATTCAATTTAGAAGACTGAGACTCAAATCAGTGGAATATCAGAGTCACCTGGACCCGTCCTTAGTCGTATATTCCACTCTCTCTTTCTTTTTTCTTGAGGGCTTTGACCCTGGCTTCTATATCTTTAGATTGAAATGAGTTCCCCCCTTGTTGAAAAAGATAAAGCATTGACTTCGATTCCTACTTAAAGGACTTAAAGGAAGAAAGCCTAGGCTCCCAAACACAGAAGTGCTAGTTCCGAACGAAGGAGAACGATCTTTTTTTTTTTGGTGGTGATCATCTTGGTTCAAAAGAAGATTGAAGGATGCCTTGTCCGTGGTAGTTTAATTAAGAGGCTCGTAATTCATATTGAGACCTCCCTGCCAGACCGAAACCTGCCGACAGATGAGCCCCATCAGCCGAGATGAGTTGCATTCTTGGCCGTCCGATCGATGACTTCTTACGCCTTACGCCGATTCAGGAGCGGTTTCAGCCATTACAATACTCAAATAGAATGCAAGGGAAGGGTTCCGAGAGGGATCGAGACTGCTGCCATTGATTGACTTTGGTGCGATCGTTTTAGTATATAAGAGAAAGGCTGCACATCAGACTCTATCCATTTTCTTTTTCCTGGTGACGGTGTGAGAGTAGGAACTCTTGGTCTTCTATCCCTAAATCCCTAACCGCGGTTGAAAACCCAGTCTTAGCAAGTTGGAATATCCCTTGTTCTCGTAACCGGTACGGGACTAGTCCCGTAGAAGCTCGAACTCTTGCCGCTCTTCTTGGTGAGTGAATAGCTATAGTGCCTTAATCTAATTACTGAATGAGTGGATTGACTGCTTTACTCCTTAGCCTTGTCTCCATCTTTCTGCATTATTATGGCTTTCTTCCTTCCGTTTTAGCTCTGAGAGAGAAAGGATCGATCTGAGGTCTCAGAGCGACTCTAGGAGCACTTCCATCTCTTGACTCGCTATGCAAATACACATCTGGCTTTCAAATAATATGGTTTCTTGTCTAGAGGAAGTCAAAGACGGAGAAAGATCAAGCCTAGCCTGAATGAACAAGGGGTGCCTTGGGACTGACAAAATGCTGATACGAAGTTTTGACTTCAACCTTCAGACTTCGTATACTACCCCGAAAGCTCTGACCCAGCTGTCTCCGATTCATGCTTATTTCGTGCGTGCCATCCTCTTAGCTGTCAATGGCGTCACCGCTCTTTAATAGCATTTTCAAAAGCATCAGGATGATACCTTCCTTCTTCTGAGATGCCGAGAATATACTCTTTCTTTACCAGAAAACTCAAATCATTCTGCCTGATGACGGCTATTAAAGAAGCTTTTATAGGAGCGGCAAGATAGGCTTTCTCTTTCTGGTAACATAGAAGAAAGAAAGCCTACTCCCTTACTGACTTTTTCTCACATCTCGATCTCCGGCTGAAGAAAGAATCTCAATATTCCCTCTCTCAATTCAATGTCTTCCTTGAAATTCTTCCTTTCACTTTCTAGTCGGTATTAAGCTACGTAGGACCAATCCGAACTTCAGAAGTGAATAAAGAATCCCCATTTTGTCTTAGTGGAATGAACGAGGTCCGACTATCCACTGAAGAAAGTCTAAAAAGATATAAGAAGATAATATCTAAAGACAAGACTACTCCGCTCCGCTTCTTTGCTGAAGTTTCGGAACGGATCGACACCGTATTGGAATCAATAGACTTGATATAGGTTAGAAGTTAGCGCCCTAAGGCGGCGAGACTGAAGAGGTTCGTTTTCCGACTTCCCTGTGAAAAGCATATCTTTTCTGATCCTTATCCACCGAGTGCGATAACTCTCTCTCTTTATCAATGAGCTCCTCTCCTTATCAGTCGAGCCTCTATCTTCATTCTTTGAGCCTTTTCTCACTGAATTTTGCCATGAAAATGGGTAAATAACTACTCCACAAAGTATAATACGCAAAAGTCCAATTAGGCGCTGATTTTTCTTTCATTCTTTCATCTCCGCCCAAGATAAGACTCCTTCGTCTGAACCTACTAAAAGGAAGGATATAAGGAGAGGAGGAAGCGGAGGCAAGGAATAAGACGGAAGAGAACCTACCGCCCCGTGGGAAACCCCCCACTCCGCGGAAGAAAGCAGGGATCCCGCTCCGTCTTCTCGGAGGCTGGAGATAATAGAAAACCTTCTCCAACCCTACTTAAAGGAATAAGACGAGAGCCGTAGGAGCCTACTTAAAGGAATAAGACCAGTCTGCAATAATCAGCCAGAAGACTCCCAGAAAGACCGTTGGGTTTCGGTCAACTTTTCGCATTCGAATCGTGTGTAATTTGCTTTCATCGATTATTCTTTTTGTGCTTTGAACGAGTATAATGGAAGAAGGAAAGAAGACCTCATTCGCCCTTTCTTTCCTGAACTCTTTGGCGGTCAATATCTGATCCTGAGTTTACTTATCAGCAGCTCAACTTTTTCGACTTAGTTTCTAAGGTCAAGAATAAGTAGAGAGTTGCGAAAGGGCTAAGGGTCGGCAGACAAGTACCTTCGGTATTCCCAGTTTCATCGCTTTCATCCGTACTCTAAGAATAAGCTTGGGAAGGAAGATCCTGCGCGAGAGACCAATCCGCTATTTCTGCTATTTCAGAGTGAGAATCAAGGAGAGTCAAAAGGGAATGAATGAGACTAGGCTTTGCCGGGTTGGACCATCATCCCTTGAATCTCGAGATAAAGAAAGCCACTTACAGAAAGAGTGAAAGAAGGCATGAAGATCTTAGCAATGAGGTGAAACTAAGCCACCGTCAACACCAGGCACTAGGACAAGAACTGATGAAAGAAGAAGAGCTCCTCAATTCCATCCTCGTCATCTCCTCTTTTGACTTCTGTAGCATCCTAAACTGGGAGATCTGCCCTCTAGTCTGCCTACGATACTGGAAAGGCGTACTGGGAGCCTCTAAGGAGGCGCATATATGCTTCTCGTTCTCGATCAACGGAGATTATTGGACAGAAAGTTGATTGAAGAATTTGCATAAAGAGCAGAATAGAGTACAAAGACTCAGATTCATGACACGAGGCCCGGCCGCTGGCTCCTTCGATCCATAGCCTATCTACCTTTGCGCTTGAGCTTTACTCAACCTTTCGACCTTGCTCTGATTTCATGAGAAAATGGACTCTTCGGCCGATACTAGAGTGAGAGTCTTCTCTTCTTATGAACCTCTTAACCTGCATTCCTTTGAAACCTGCTTAACCTGCCCTGCCGATGCTGGGGAGTTTTCGTCCCTCTTGGGAACTCTGAGTATTTACTTCTTTCTTCATCAATCCGTATTTTTGCATCCTATTTTCATGAAGAAATCAGAGCTGCAAGGGCAAGAGCCTCGTACTCTGGGCGAAGGTCGATCCGAGGATTTCAGTGACTGACGCACTTAGCCAAGAACGGGGCTGAGAACCGCCTCAATGAAAAAGATCAAGCCCTTGTTCATTGAGTTTCATTCCGATTTGTGCATTTGACCTTCCAAAGTAGGGATTTTAGGCAGGACAAGACTGAAATTCTTTGAGCCTCCAGAAATGAGTATTTCATTCTTTCAAGCGCAGAGAATCCTAATGATAGGGGAAGGGGGGGTCATCCAATGATCAGTTTCCGATGTTATGGAAGAGAAGTAGTTCGGACAAGAGGCAGGGTTAGGCCCAGTTCGGTTGAAGGAATTACACTAGTAGAAAGAAAAACCTGTTAGCAGAAATAGTTCTTCAATAGGGCGCTGCTAGGGAAAACCCAAGGTCGGGAGGGAGGATCCGTGTACAATGTCTTTCTTTCCCCTCGTCCTTTTCTTTCGAACTCATCCATTCCATGGGCGTGAGGGGGAGAAGAAAGGAGACGTAGTTCACGAAGTCGATCGGCTTGACCACCCACGGAGCGGTATTCAGTTTCCGTTCTTGCGGTTGAAGAAAGATAAGTGGTCGGGTATGCTCTTCTCTCATCAGAGTGAGTTCCAGAAGGAGAAGTTTGATTCGCTCTTGCGGCTGAGTCTCAACTCCTCTCCTTCGGAGCCTAGGCTTTCGTTTTGGAAGAACTCTGAATCTTGAACGAGAAGGTGAAATTGAGCGCTTCTTTTTTGACTCGGTATTCATAGGACCGAGACTTATATAGAAGCTCTTATACAAGCTGTGCTTTACCGCTACGTGGGGGGGAGAACAAGGAAAAGACGAAGCTCTCCCAGCAGAGTCAGAATAGCGAGACCATGAGGAGCGTAGTCACTCGACCAAAGGAAGAGGAGCGAGAAGGAACTCGACCAGTCCAGGCATGAGAGAGATCGAGAAGGGGTCCCCACTCCGCGGTTGAGGATTAGTTGCCCGAGGGTGAAGAAGGGTAGCGGGGATGGACGAGGATCAATGAAATATGATTTCTTGCGCAGAACCCTTTGATTATTGAAAGAAAAATTCCCACTCCGCTAGGCTTGATCTTTCTAACTTGATAGTAGTCTCACAGCTGACTCTTTCTTTTTCTTTCCACTGAAAATCAAGAAGAAGAAAGATTGAGTTCCATGAAGGAGTCCCTGCAACAAAAAGAAAGATCAGTCCTAGGCATAAGAAGAAGAAGAAGACAAGACTCCTCCGCTTCTTAACTTCTACGCCGCAAGAAATTGAAATTCCATAAATCAGGTTCCGACTATCGATGATGGAAAGTGGAATAAGGAAAGCCTACCGCAAGAATGAAATGGATAAATCAGTCCGACTATCCACTAGGAAGACTTCCTTCGAATCTTTCGTGATAAGATTGACTTAGGGAGATGCCCGATATGAGAATGAGAACTATCATGAATCTTAGGGATCCTGCTGCACTCGATGGCATGCTTTGCTCGAGTCTCCATTCTGAGCTACTTTCCTGGTATTACCGCGTAGTCGGATCTTGCTGCCCCCTGAAATTAGGGGATTGGCTTTTCTTTTGCACAGAATTCTCTTCTCTCTGACCTTTCGTCCCGGCCTAGTGGTGGGAGCTTCCTTCTATCTACTCTCTAATCTTTCATTCCCCCCCGACTGCTTTCCGAATCGAGCAATACTTAGAAAAAAGAAGGGGGGTGCTGCTAGAAAAGGACCCATAAGTCGAGCAAGCGATCCTAGCCGATCGATCCCTCGGTCTCTTCGCGCATACCTTTATTCACCCCTCTGCCTCCCCTATGACCAAGTGAGGTCGGTCCTTGAATCCGAGTCAAATCGAGTCAAATCACATTCTTAGCATTTGTGGATGGATAGGACTTGAATCAGCCAGCCAGAGGCCTTGGTGGGGACCTGCCTTCGTAACCTCGACGGGCTTCGCACCGGTCCGTGCTAGCTTAATTTGAGCCCAGAAGGCATTAATTAGATAAGCAAGAAAGGGAGCTCAACCTGCAAAAGCATAAAGAGTGAAATCGGATGAAGACAAGGTCGAGGATTTCCTTGATTTGAGTGTGAAATTGAGGCCTTCGAAAGAAGGCTTTCATCCATCCTTCGATCGGGGGCTAGGAGGCAAAGAGACCAGCCCGGCCTCCTTTTCATTCACCATCTTCTGGGGAGTGAAGAGTATTTGTACGATCAGGATGTTCATATGCAAACTTCCCCTTTCTATCCTTGTTTTCATTCCATAAACCAGCCAGTCTTATCTTCGCTCAGACTCCACTCGATGAAATTTTTTTTTGCCCTAGGTTAGTTCTTTTTTTCCTTGGCAAAGAGATCTATCTCACGATCGCATGAGGCATAGAATCTTTCTAATAAATAATACCGAAGGCTGGGCCTTTTTTTCACTCAAGAAGAGCAAGAGCGGAAAGAACTAATTCAGGGGGAGCGATCTGACCTTGATCCCCTCCGCCTAGTGGGCTTCTGGTCCAGCGACTTAGTCCCGATTCCTCTTGTCTCCATCCTGGGATTCCTCTGTCCTTCGATCTGAGATATTGGCCATATCGGGCATATTCACTCCCCCGTAGGT